>NC_069004.1:9033994-9038665 GCF_001194135.2 Octopus bimaculoides | reverse complement strand
ATATATATATATATATATATATATATATATATATATATATATATATACACACACATACATATACATATAGATAGATAAAAACATACATACATATATAGATAGACATTTATATATATGACTTTTGTAATTAATTATATTTCATCATATACATGATTATCTCTATATGATAATTTATATAATCTACGAAAATTCATATGAAGGCCTTAAATGAACCCACATGAAACGACATGAATATCTTAAATGATTGCATTAAGAAAACTAGGAAATATGGTTTCCCCTGTCTGGGGTTGGAAATATGTTTACTAGCACACTTTTGGGGTACTGATTTCAAAAATGAAAACCATTTTGCTCTATCATATCAACATTTTTCACAAACTCAAATGTTCCTTTTTCAAAATTCCCGGTATTACCACCATTACTAAGGATAGATTTGGCTTCATCAGATGCAGAGCCATGTATGGATCATTCAATAACTTTGAAAATATAGTCTTTCAATGTCATTTAAGGTAAATTCAACTACAAACGTGAAAACAAAAATCATGATTTACGTCAGAATTCCCAGTAAATAAAATGCATCAAACATGATCAACTTTCACTAATTTCAATCAAGCTTGATATAAATGTCATGATGATGACATAAACGTCCTTTATACGGTTAAAGGCAAATAAACACATTTCAGTAGAGCCATGGCAGAAGACAACTGAAACAAAAAAAGGGTTTAAGCATGGCTTGGATCGATTACCGAAATGCTTTAAACGGTATCCCCCGCATATGGGTCCTAGAAATACAACACATGAACAACGTAGCAGCAACGATAATAAAATATATGAATAAATGGCAAGAAGTTCTGTATCTCCAGACAAAGGAGGGAATCATAAAAACTTCACACGAACATGAGCCATCTATTTTATGTGGGTGACTTAAAACTTTATGACCAAGAAAAAGATGAGCTTGAATGCCTATTACATACTGTGAAAGTAGTACGTAATATGCAGTCGTAAGAGTATTTTCTTATTGCCGATCTGTACACGACTAACGCTTTGTTCTGAAGCATATGAAGCATAACACCAAGTTATCAGACTAATCGAAATACATACACACATATATACCAGCATACATACATTCATATACACACACATTGACACACATACACACACATATGAACATTATATATGTATATATATATATGCATAATATATATATATATATATATATATATATATATATATACACATACATACAAACATACCTATCTACCTGTACATGTTGGTTTACATACATACATACATACATACATACATGCATACATATATACATACACATATATATGTGTTTTTGTGTATCTATATACCAAATTAAAATATCTCCTGGCAGACGATTAAAATATGATGGAATAAAACTCTCGTCGTCAGAGCTGCAGCATAGCTGCAACTGTTGTAAGACACAATGTAAGAAAATTAACAAGATATATCTGAAAACTGAAGACAATGAACTTGGCACATTTGCTATAAACCGAAATAGCACAAAGTTAATATATTTTATTATTGTATATACATTCGTTTAGCACATGTGTGAATGCCTTGTATCAAACACAGAAGTTCAGTCAATTACTTCACATTCACAACCTGATTTGATTTTTATCAAATCATAGAAAATCCTTTTATAATCTCCGTAGGTTACCATCGCGTGTTGGTAAGTGTATCGTTGGACACATATTGACTTTAGGTATTTTGATACGAAGTTACATGGTCTGTTAAGAACATGGGGAACACAGCGTCTATGGTAGAACAATTGTTTAAAATCATTTGTTTCGTAAATATTCACATGCGCACCGTGACGGGTAATACCTCCTTTAAGTTTGACTCTCCCATAAATAGATGCACAGCAACTTGTTCGAATTTCTCTTCTTGTAGACATTCTGGAAATAGATCTGATGAATAAAAAGAACCCAAAATACCGAGAGTTAGATATATATATATACTCAAATATATACGCAAAGAAATGCACTACGAGACGACGTATACAGTATAGTCAGACAGACACATACAGAAATGAATACGAAATATATAGATAGAGATCGATTGATAGAAACATTGGTCGACGAACATATATATATCCGTATGTGTTTTTGTGTGTGTGTGCGCGCACACATATGTATGTATATATGTAATACATATATAATTATGTATGCGTGTGTGAATGTATATACACAAATAAGGTTTAAAAGATATATATAGACAGATACAACGAACCGACAGTGAGATGATTAAGTGCCAAAAGTGTTATTCTGTGTGCGCGTTTGTGTGTGTAATTGCTTGTTTTATATGTTTATCTACCAATAATACACTAGCCTTGCAACGAACAAGGACCCAATACTGGTTGTAACTTCAATGTAATACACAGAATTTGAAATAAAGCATGTAATATGTCAACCCTACCCTGGCAATAGTAAAAAGTGCTATAGACTGTTAAAGACTTTCTCAATTACCTCAAATATTGCAAACTGTTCAATTGAAAGGCATTTAATATTTCTTACTCCAAGACCACAATTTTACGCAATGACAATAATTTATGCAACCGTAATCAAGTTAAGTAATAATTGCCAAAACGGTAAGTAGTTCCCTCTAATTGAAACTACATAAGCAGCAATTTGCATCCTTTCAAAAAATAATAACCAAACAAACGTTCTACGAAACATCCAAGAAACATTGATTTTGTTTCTTATCGTACATTGACTCCACTAAAATTCTTTAAAAAAAGGATGTTAGTAGTCTCTTCGTTTAGACACAGTAATAGGAAGTCTGTTATTTCATTCTCATCTTATGTCTGGTAGTTTAAGAACTCTAACATGAAGTTTAGCACCGCGTCTAATATCTTGTCCCTTTTGCAATTTGCTTTCTCCATCGAATCTATACTAAATCTTTGTTCCGATTTCTCCAGCTAAAAATGTAGGAAAAGAATTGATTGCTTGTGGAAAGTCATTTCTGAAGAGTGGAGATTAATTTGACTTTTTTTAATTTAATCTAAGTTTTGTGACGATAAGGTAAGAGATGTTATTCGATGCAGTTTGAGAGTAAAGTATAGAAAGAAGGAAAATAAAGTTAGGAGGGCTGAATGAGAGTGACATGATACCGAAAATGGGCAGTGATTTGTTGAACTTATAGGGCCTGTATTTGTATTTTTGAGTTTGTATGAGGTCTATTTTTAAATTAGAATTAATTTTCCACGGAGGAAATTGAGCGTGATAGATAAAACTTCAAAGTGACTTACCGAACTGTTGTTTTAACCTTTGCAGGTCTTTAACAAATATCAAGTCTTATGTCAACATAAAGATACAAGTTCTGAATTCTGAATTCTGAATTACGAGCGAAGATATCTCAGTGTAGAACAAAATGTCTAGCTTCTCATAGGTATTACATTTTTCGAAAGCTGGTCGTCAATTCCCGCGTATAAGCAAATTTTCCAGTTGATGTCAAAATTTACGTTTCAACCCTAAAACCTATATGAATCGTAAAAAAGTAGTTATGCACAGAGAAAGATATCACATATTTTGAATGGCTATGTCGATAATCTTATATAATATTAGCTTATTAGTACATGTTCGGTAGAAAAGGTAGCTTATTTGGTTGACTTCGGGAGTATATTTGATATCAAATGGATTGATTTATTTTCGGTTAAAGTTTCAAAGGAACTGCGGAATAACTGACGTTGAACGTGCTTTTGTAAATGATTCGTCGAATCTTGTGATTGATGGATATAAATGAATTTTGAGCCGCTGTGCGTCTCTAGATTTTAAATTTTCCGGCGGCACATATACTCACTTTTGAATTGAATATGTTAATTTTTTTACCTCTGGTCAAGTTATTATGATCTTTGCTGATATATTTCATCTTAAACACACACACACATACACATATAAATTAATATTTTGCTTAGGCTTAAAGATACTGATAACTTGGTGTTAAAACTTAATATACATATGCTTCAGAATAAAGCGTTAGTCAAGTACAGTGTGTAATACGAAATTAAATGAGAGAAAAAGATCAGAAGATTATGGAATGAACTTTATTAGCTGACTGCCGTTTCTGCTATAATATACAGGGCACTCAGAGCTGAGTGCATGTGCATCACATTATAACTTTCTCGGAGTTTCAAAAGTGAAATGAAAGTTTATTTTGGAATCGATTTACGTATATAGGAAAGATCACCGTCGAAAGAGTTGAAAAATACGTAAGAAATACATAAGAAATTATATAAAGTTTGAAGAAAAACAAAACACTTTCAGAAATACGTAGAGAGATATTTACATAGTTTTGTACCTACATATGTATACGCAAAAGCGCATAAAACCCCCTATATAATAATTAACTTTATGTAAGTATACGTAATAGATAGCCAAAATACTATGGTAATACTGATTATCAGAAACCAGGCATGAAAAGCGGGCACCAGAAACAAATAGAAAGTGAAAGAATCCCAGGTGTACGGTGGAAGGGAAAGGAAGAGGGAGAGGGGGAGAGCGAGAGAGAACAATAACAGAGACAAATGAAGTCGTGAAACTGTCGACGAGATTAGTTTTAAGGATTCCGACCAGATTGACAATTAAGACAAGTATAATAACTGGTTGATATATATATATATACATACATATATATATATATATATATATA
>NC_069004.1:9028201-9032652 GCF_001194135.2 Octopus bimaculoides | reverse complement strand
TGTGTGTGTGTGTGTGTGTGTGTGTGTGTGTGTGTGTGTGTGTATGTTTGCATGTACAGAGAGAGAAAGAGTGAGAAGGGGTGATAGAAAGGGACAGGCACACACACGCGTGCACACAAAAAGACAACCAAGCAGACATTTACACATATACACTCACATACATGTGCACATATATACATGGAGATACATAGATAAATGCATACATATACACACATAGATGCACACACATATACATTTCGATATATTCATATACACATATATTCTGAGAGAAACACACACAAAAGTAGATATGCATATATAAATAAATATATACTGACAAGCTAGATGACTGCTTGTAGCACATACAGTCACAATTAGTGATGACCAGATTTTGCCTATACGGTAAAATATTGCGTCGAGCTGCCTACATAAAATGTATTTTTTCACTAAGCCTTAAACAAAGCGCATCCCCTATTTTTCGAAACAAAGCCCTAATACATTATTTTCCCCATTCTAAATTTACTACATGCTTGAATTCTGTACGATTCCATATTCCATAATTCTTAATTTCCCTATGCATTCTGATTGGAATTACATTGCAAACGTTTAACTAAATATTATTCTCTATCGACCACGTATTTTACTTTCTACTCTGAATATTGTCTTCTAAGTTACAAGATTTAAGAACTTTCTTTTTTCATTCGTATACTTCTTTTACACTAACTACAAATCATATTCATTCCCTTCATGAAATTTACTATCATATATATATAAAAGGGAGTTCGTATGAATGTGTGTGTATGCGTACGTTCCTTATGCATTCCAAAACCGAGTTACCGATTTTGACGTATGGGGTATCAAAAGATTCAGTAGGCTTCTATCTACCAATTAAACTATATTTTCATTCACACATTTGCGTTACAAAAATTTAGCATTGTCATTTTTCTTTTAGTCACCTATCGTAAACGACATTTTATATCACCACCACAACGACAATAACGTTACATTTTCTATATGAGAGTGTTCGCGCGTTCGTTACCTACGTTAGGCCGATGGCTGACAAGTATATGTGTGTGACGATGTATGTCGGTCAGTATATATACATTTTTGTGACGATCGACACACACAGGGACAGAAGTAGGCTTCAAGTGTGCGTTAATGTATGTGTGTTTGTCTTAGTTTATGTAAGTAACTTACTCCCGCCCAACAGTGAAACGCGCTGATATTGAAAGTTTAGGTTGCGGCCTGAACTTTAAACGAACAACAGCGTCCACTTTGAAGTACTAGCAACTTGAAAATTTGGCTGATTTAACACCACTCACAATACTCGCAAATATATCTACAAAAAAATGTTATTCTGGTTATTACAATAAATTCGGTAACTTGGCGAAGTAGAAAGACTCAGCGGCTCTTTCAATATAATTACAGAAATGTTATTCCACTCCTTCTAACCAGTTTCAAGATAATATTTAACAGTCCTCCCAAGCTTCTTCATCACTCTGAGTATCAACGCCACACAACCTTTTTACTGTGTTAGTCAGTATTTATTCTACAGCTTATAACGTTACACAGTTAAAAATATGTAATAATGTCAAATTAATTTATATCTTGCTACATACATCCTTCAGCAAATATTTTAAATTAACGTTACAACAGCATCTTTCTTCCTATACACTTGATTCATCTTTTGTTTCAAAATTGTAAATATATTATTTTTGTATGAAAAATTTAATTATGCCTTCTGAATTTTCTTGGACTTTCACTTTCTTCACCGTGATATTCAGTCGTGAATTTTATAACATTTAGTACATGTTTCAAATAAATGTTGGCTTTTTGTACTTTGTTACATTGATCACGCATAGCGTCTTTTACTATAATGGTGACTTTCCATCTTTTTATAGCATAACTCTGCTACAGAAAGTATGTTTTGCACCTATATTGACTACATTTCGTTTCATTTGACCTTCGTATGTGTACATTTTGGTGTTTTTAATATTATCAATTCTATGAGTGCGTTTCTGCGTTCTTTACGTCTATAGCAAACTATAGTAAATAACATTTTACGCTGTTTTAATGAGCCCACATCTACTGAAGTAGCCATCCCCATGAAAATCATGATATTCTCATTTGTGTTCGACATAACAACTTAAACGTGTTTCACAGACTCATCCCTCTTATCATGTTCTCCGGTATTCTCTTATTCTGTGGAATTGATAATATGGGTGTTATTTCAATTTCTTGCAGTGTGCACGCGTATATTTACAGCTCAAATCCGATTGAAATGATCTTTTTCTTATGTGTAATTTGTATTTATGATGAGCATATTTAAAATCCTGATCTTCGATATAAACTTAAAAAGAAGTTTTCCCAGAAATCCTGTCCTTTATCTCTTCTTTCTAACATATCGGAGGTGACATTTCCGCGCCTCCTTATTTTTTTTCCTAATTTTTTTCCCATTCCTATGTTTGCGATACAGGAGATTACGATTTCAACCACAAAATACGTTCTCAATATTTTAATATTCAACCCATATACTTAACATAACCTTTCCCCTCCCACACAGATAGCGCTGAATGCTATGTCAAACTAATGTTGATAATACATATTCTTCATCTTATACAGCAACCTCACATCCGGTGGCCAGCCTTGCTAACTGATAACTCTATTGTTTTTGTCCCCTCACTCTCACCATTTATGCACGATTTTCTTCTCACCAGATCACTTAGCATCCTCTCACCATTCCCATATCGACACTGCCCATTCCCCTCTATATATCTTCCTTTAAGTCTTACAATTTATATATCTATCCACTGATATGATGATTAGTTTCTATCTATCCTCCTATTGGCATGATCTTATTTTTCTCTGCCTGTTATTATTTAAACCTTCCTCTGTACACCGCATCAGCAAGAAACCAAAGTTATCTAACAAGGCTCTCCCTCATTCTGCCTCCGACAATGGAGTATATCGTTGTTATATGGCATTCTTCCTCCAATAATGTAATAAATCACTACTATATTGCTAGCCCCTGTTTGTTTAGCGTATGACGCCACATCTGCGCATTTATTCTTGAAACAGCTGTAAGTGATTATCCGCACACCTTATTACTTCCTTCGTTGTTATTATCCATATTCATCTAATATCTCAGGCATCTTGTTAAAAGATGTAAATGTCATAATCTAATCTGATAATCTGTGTGTGTGCTTTTGTGTGTGGATTAATTGTGTGTATCGCACTGAAATATGTGCTGGCGAGACATACTGTTGAAAACTCAACACAACAGACAAATTAATTGCATTGACAGTAAAACGAAATAATAGAAATTTGATATATTTTATTGTAGTTTATAAACGAATCCAACAGTAGTATTTTTACAGTTAAACAAAGATAAAAATTCAGCTGACTACTTGACAGTCACAACCTGATGGTACCGAAATGAAACGATAGTATGGCTTTGAATCATACCCTACGTTTACGATAGCATGGTGAAATATGCGTTGTTGTACACACTGGGACGTCAGGCTTATTTCGTATGTATTTTCAGGGTTTATTCGCAGATATTGAGCCACAATATTTCATGAAGAAGCATTGAATTATTGATTTTGTCTCATGAATTCTCACATCCTGACCATTCTGTGAAGTAGCACTTACAAGTTTGCTTAAATAACTAATGATTTCACTTTGGTTGTATGATGCATATCTGATTCCCGAGAGATTGTGAGTTAGATATGCAGTAAAAGAGATTAGATATATATAGTCGAAGAGTCATGTAATAAAAGGTCGGACAGGCAGGTGAGAGAAAGAGATGGATATGTGATGGATGGACACATAGGTGGATAGATAAGTAAATGTATAGAGATCGATATAAATTACGCGATTTTGGCGCGCGCACACACAGAGACATACTTATATGTGTGGGCATGTGCCAAAGAAAACTGAAGAGAAAGATTGCTCTCAGATTCAAGAGTGTTGACCGGTAACAAATAAGAACAAAACAGAAAAGAAGTCACGACCAAATCCGTGTTGTAGGTGCGGTGGTCTACATTTAAAATTATAAAAATATAAAATCTCCCAAAATTGCCCGCGATGTTTCAGGAAAAAATTTTACTTTGAGGGCAAATTGATAAGGAGCATTACATTTCGTGAAAACCTTAAAAGCTAAATTGAACGAGGTATAAATAGCAACTGCACGACAACGTGAAGTATATTTGCCACTTAAATGCGGCTAAACCCTAAGGGTGAATGTTACTGTTGCTTTTAGCCCCAGGAGAACATCTCCTACTGCTGGCTATTGACACACATCTGTGTCCTGCCTGTATTTGCAAAGGGAAGTCATCCTTCCCATCTTGATCACGTGATACAAATGTACATAGGGAACAAATGATATAATGTTTTGATTATTGTAATTTCTCTTATATATATATATATGTGTGTGTGTGTGTGTGTGTGTATGTATGTGTGTGCATGCATGT
>NC_069004.1:9024006-9028141 GCF_001194135.2 Octopus bimaculoides | reverse complement strand
ATATATATATATATATATATAAATTGATGCTTAGCTGACGATGATTGTTCCTGTCGGAAGTATTTTGAATGCATCCATCGAAACATATGTAGAAGATATGAAGACATAAATCTTTTAATACCATCCTGAGCGTTTGTCTCCATTTTCAATTTGTCCTATTTTCTCTTAAATACAACTTACTTATCACGGAATCAAATCACACACAAGTGTGAGCATTGTTTCCTAGGACACTTAAACAACATTCAGCCACCTTGTAAATATTCCCCTGGATCTTTCGTATAAATTGCATACTCATATATGTATATATATATATATGTATGTGTGTGTGTGTATGTGTGTGTGTGTATGTATGTATGTATATATAACGTGAGCACAAGTGTGTACGTATAGCACTATATGTATATATAAATATAAAAAATGGAATAAAAACAGTTATAAGGACAGGGAAATTGGACAGGTCATTGTGTACCATGTTCTCCGTTTTTTGTCTTTGTTGCCCTACACATTCGCTAGCTTTCTTACAAAAAATCTAATGCTCTTAGCTTAGACATTTTGGGGGGCAACCAGATCGAACAGCCTCATGTGTAACTGCCCGAAACTGTAAGGACATGCAGTAACTTGACTGAAGAAAGAGGGCCACAAATGACCTGTCCTTTTTTCCCCTCTGTCCTTCTAATTGTTGTTTTTCTTGTCCGCCTTTGTTTCGTCTATCTGTCGGAATGTTTTATTGTCCTCTATTGCATTTTTGCTCCATCATTTATATCTATATATATGCATATAGCGGCGCACGTACACACTTGTGCTCACCTTATAGTAAGTATGTATTTAAATTTTGTACGACTCTTTTACCCTGTCTTTTAGTCCCCTTCATACTTTCTACCTCTGTGTGTGTGCGTGTGTGTGCGTGTGTGTGCGTGTGTATGTATTTGCATATTAACAAATATAAATGTGTATTTATATATATATATGCATTTAAATACATACACTCATACACACACACGCACATGTATGTGTGAGTATGTGTATACATATGTGTGTGTCACTGTGTATGGCTGTATGCGCGAATATGTGTGTATTTGTGTGGGAGGATGTGCACTTGTGTGTTTACTTATGAAACATATATTGTAGATGAGACTGAGTTACTAAGAAAAATATGCAACAAAATAAATCTTGAATAAAATTTCTCACAGTTGCAAAGTAACTGAAAAACCTAAAAGTATATGTATACATATCAATATAACTATTGGTGCAGCCATGGCTGTGTGGTAAGAAGTTTGCTACCTAGCTACATGGTTCCGGGTTCAGACCCACTGCATGACATCTTGCAGATGCACATACACAGAGACACTCACACGCACTGCACAAACATGCATGACAGTAAAATACGACAATATGTACTCCTAATACCCCTGTACTGGAATAGTTTTAAGCTGAGGTTTCAAATATTAAGCGCGTTAATTTCATATTTAATTTCATAATCTTCTGCCTACAAAAAATAACTTGCAAGCGTATGCCTAATCACAAGATTACCTAATGTGCACGTTTTTCTGGTAACACCGATATTTTATACACTATTAATGTTGAAGAATATTTGATCTTCATTTGCAAGGAACTACTTAAATCTTTTGTATCTGCCTTGGATATGATTAATCACCAATAATGAGAACAAATCAGGAAGCTGGAAGTGAATAATCGAACGGAGCCGTGTGCTACTAAATCTTCTCACTTCAAACTTAAGGATGACAAATCGGATTTGAATTTTAAACCATCGATTCGGATCATCATCCCTACTAGATCTGCCCTCAACTTGATTAGTAGAATCATTCTGGGCAGGATTAGACCCATTACCTCTGGTTTGGTACAAGTGTCTTAAAGCCTGGATTCATTTCAATAACAAGAATATCTCATCCTGAAATTTCAATACTATGTATCTATTTCATAACTATGCCTCTATTTCTCTTATCTTCGTAAATAAAGCCTTATCCTTGTTAGATACCTCATTAGTAATGTCTCTCTCGAAATAGACATTACTTGAGAAGCTAGATATCCTAGTAATAACACTAATAGCACAATGCCAGGAATCCTAAAAAAGAAAGGCTGCAACTGTAAAATACGTAATAAGTGTCCATTACAAGGCAAATGCACAAGATTTAATGTTTAGGAGTGTAGCATCCTTAACATACAACAAAATTTAATCAATATTCATATTGGACCCACAGTTAATTTTAATTACCGGTATTTAGTTCACCTCAGCTCCTTTATATCTTATAAGTACAATAAATGTACCTCACTAGGTAACTGCACTCTTAACCTTTAAAAAAGCCAGTGTCTCATATAATATTACTGGGGATATCGTATACTCCGATGTTCCATAGCAGGGCGAAAATGTCCCATGGTGTTTATGCTTAAAAGGTTGTAAACAAATCTTTTTACATAATCCTCTACACTAATTTAACAGACAAAATGAAGGGTTTACCACATGTGTCCATGGATGATTTACAACACTCCGACTTTATAACAAATATAATCGCAGGAATTTGAATCTTTTAGCACAAGTCTGATCCACATAGAATAGACTTACTCTTATACCTATTTAACTTATATTACAACTCTAAATGTAGTCCATTGAACGTCTAAAATGTTTCAACGACATAAAATATCTGTGACACCAGATCGCGCTAAACGCTATATCAAACTGATGTAGATGGTTGATATGTGTTATTCATCAACCTTGATAATTGATTACTCTGCTATTTTTGGCTCATTGGCCCTCGCCATTTAGACATGACTTTCTTCTCACCAGATCAATTAGTATCCTCTCACCTTTCCCATAGTGACACTGGCTTTCCCCTCTTTATATAGAGGGGAATAACCACATTTGAAATGAGTATATCTCTATCTATTGATATGATTGTTAGTTTCTATCTATCCTCCTTTTAGAATGACCACATTTTCTCTGCCTCTTATTATTTAAATCTTCTATTCAGCCGATTAGCTGCAAGCCAATGTTATCTACTACGGCTCTCTCATTCTCCCTCCAACGATGGAATATATTGTTGTTATATGACATTCTACCTCAGATAATGAAACAGATCAGTGCTATATTGCTAGCCACCGTTTGTTTTGCGTAAAACGCTTCATTTGCGCATCTATTCTCGAAACAGCTGGAAGTGATTATGGACACAGCTTATTACTTCCTTCGTTGTTATTAGCCATACTCATGTAATATCTCAGCCATCTTGTTAAAAGATGTAAACGTCATAATCTTACTTGATAACCTGTGTGCGTGTGTGTATATGCGTTTGTGTGTATGTATGTTTGTTTGTTTGTGTGTGTGTGTGTGTGTGTGTGTGTGAGCGCACGCGTGTGTGTGTATCACACTCAAATATGTGCTGGCAGAGACACACCGTTGAAAAATTAGAGGTCATTGATAGCCGAAGCAGTCGCATAAATCAAAAATGTAAAATAACTAAATGAATACATAACAGACAATAAATCAAGTACATTTACTATAAAACGAAATGGCAGAAATTTGATATATTTTATTGTAATTTATAAACGTGTTCGACAATAGTATAACTGCAGTTAAAGATAAAAATTCATTGGACTACTTGGCAGTCACAGCCTGATGGAACTTCAATGAATGTATAGTACATCTTTGGATCACCACTTAGCTTTACGATAGCATGTTGCTGTATGTGTAGTTGTACACACTTGGACGACAGGCCATTTCTTATGTATTTGCAGGCCTTATTCACAGATACCGCGCTACAATACTTTATGAACATTCGTTGTACTAAGTCATTTGTTTTATGAATTGTCACACTCTGACCAGTCCGTGTAGAAGCACTTAAAAGTTCGCTATGATAACTAGTGATTTCACAGCAAGCTGCACTCTGGTTGTTTGATGCAGATCTGATGGAAAGAAATTCCCGAGAGGTTGTGAGTTAGATATGTAGTCAAAGAGATTAGCAACTGGTCGACATATAATAAAAAGTCGGACGGGTAAGAGAGATATAAATAGATGGATATGTAGTGGATGCACAGATGATATAGATGGATAGGTAGATAAATGTATAGAGATCGATTGAGAGAAACGAGATTTGGGTGCGTACGTACACACACACGTATATAT
>NC_069004.1:9022452-9023083 GCF_001194135.2 Octopus bimaculoides | reverse complement strand
AAAGAGTAAAAGAGTAAAGAGAGTGTACGTGTATGTGTGTGTGTGTGTGTGTGTGTGTGTGTGTGTGTGTGTGTGTGTGTTTATGTGTGTGTGTGATTGTGTAAAAAAATAACAAGCGATTATCAATCCGGGATAAAAATACTTCATAAGCACTCTGTTGGCACACCAGGCTAACAATATTACTTAGATTAGTGAAGACCGCCAAGTAATCTTTTGGTAGGGTCTCCAGTTATGGTTCATCAAAAATTTCTATATTGTAAATCCGGGGGTGGGGGGCTCCAGACAAACTGGCTTTTCAGAGTGATATATATGAAACAAGTTTAAATTGTTGCCATTACTCATAATTCCTTTAATAGTGCAAATTTAGCTTACTGCTACTTCCAGTGGTCATTATAGGTACATTACTGATAGGTTTACTCACTTAAGTAAACCTATTACTACTGTAGCTATAATGACAACTGGAAACAACTGTAAACCAAATTAACTCTATTGAAAGAATTATATATATTGACCATTATTTTGAACTCGGTTCTTATATACATACATACATACATACATACATACATACATACATACATACATACATACATACATACATACATATATATATATATATATATATATATATATA
>NC_069004.1:9019597-9022381 GCF_001194135.2 Octopus bimaculoides | reverse complement strand
ATACGTATATGTAAATATATATATATATGTGTGTGTGTGTGTGTGTGTGTGTGTGTGTGTGTGTGTGTGTGTGTAAAGTTCATCTTGCATTATTGATTTTATAAAACACATTAAATGCTGATTGTTGACTACGAACTCCGAAGAATTCACGTGAACAATATAAGCTGCAATTTTGTCATCGGTTTTCTCCTAGAAGAGCAAATATATTTTTAATAGATGTAGGACGAAAATGTTGTACTCCACCACACTCGATCTGGCACAAACAATACCGTCTTCAAAAGTAATCAATTCTCGAAATAGTGGCCCACAGCATTGCGAGGCTAAGGCGCCTTTCAATTGTAAATGCGCTAACAGCTCACGGAGAACATATTAACCATTCTTTAAAAATATATAGGTTAACTGAAACTTTTGTTTAGAGAAAATAGTTCAAAAATCTACCGACGATATCATGTTCAGGAAACATGTGATAGATAATTTCATTTGTGTATAGCTAATTTCACTTATGCACACTTTAGCATACTAGCTGAAGATCACATCAGTAGCTTGACTTCATGATGGGAAACCGTGCAGATTATGCACATATGAGAAATACAAAATGTTATTTGCTAAATATCTTTTATTAACAAAAAAAACAACAAAAAAAAACAAAATTGCAGTTTTCATTTCTTGTAGGCATACCATACAGACCACTGGATTTGTTTTATTTATATATATACGTGTATAAGTTTCCGTAAGTTTGTAAATTTTAAATGTACTTATGTGTATAGGAGTATGTATATATTTCTATGTATGAATAATTATAATGAAAGAAATACAATCAAACAATCATACTTGTTTGAAGTAACTTTGTTATTCATTTTCTGTTTCAATGGATTTCCCCTCAACCGTCAAAGTTGATGATCTCAAGAACTGTTTGTTTTACTTGACGCCCTCTAAATACATTTACCACACTCTGATGCTGAATTATACTTACAACTTTGGGAAAATAACTGAAGGTTCTTGAGAACCATAAGCAAGTTGCAGAGACGCTACTTTAGGGTCATGAAAATATTGGTAATAGAAAGAGCCGGGTTGAGTAACCTACAACTACAGGATACCATCAGGTCAACAACTAGGAAATAAGGGCTGCTAGATATGGAACTGGTTTAGAAGCATACTCATGACAAAGCTTAAAACCGGAAGCAAAGGTTTCTCGTAGCTGGACGATGCATGGTGTGGATGGATGGCCTAAAGCTAGTTTTGTAAAATGTGAGATATTAGCTGATGCGTGATGTATAAAGAGGGATGAGGAGAAGTGAGAGTGACAAAACAGAGCATTGCAATATCATGCATATGTGGTATACATATGTTTCATGTATGAAGGTTATATAGTTTCAGATCGTATAATGTATATAATGAAAGATATAACCGACGTTCAAATTATTGAAAACTGATTGTCTTGTAGTTTTTGAACAAATATGAAGTCTTAAGTCAGTAGAAATATATGAATCATGAATTGGTTGAGACAAAGATATCTTATGACGGAATAAACAATTTACATTTTCATTTACATTTCACTTTGATTTCAACGTTGGTTCTGTGCTGTTGCGAAAGACAAAGTTTTGCTATATCAGAATATGCGGGATTCAGACTTACAGTCCAAGTCAACCTTGAGAAAGTGGCTGTATAGCACGTGAAGGAAAACTGTTTGTGTTGTGAATACAACGCATTTTGAATGTTCATACGTGTTAAACCAATGTAATAGTTGACTGTGGGTACGCATGAAATAGACAGGAAGTTTGTTAGCGTTGTTGGAAGAGCATACGAGATATCTATCTATCTATCTATCTATCTATCTATCTATCTATCTATCTATCTATCTATCTATCTATCTATCTGTTTGTTTGTCTGTCTGCCTGTCTCTATGTGCGTGTGTGCACTTAAGAAAGTATTTAAATACACCTACACATAAAATAGAAAGAAAGAGAGAGAGAGAGAGAAAGTGAAAGAGAGCGAGAGAGACAGAATATACATTTAAAGATATATATATGTGAATATATATCAAGTATTTTAAACATATATCTATATATATATAAATATGCACGCACACACACAAACCACACACACACACACACACAGACACACACACACACACACACACACACACACACACACACACACACACACACACACACACACATATATATATATATATATATGCATATATTCACGATAAACAGGCAATAGACAGTAAGATATTGTTGTGTCGACGCCCCCAGGCGAAGAAGTAGGATTTCCCAAAACATATAAATAGAGGTAGTCTGGCCGTGGTAGGAGTGTTGAGTAGCAGTCGAGTAGCAGTTGTGTAGCGGTTGAATAGAGGTCATCCGAAGGTGCTAGATAGCAGAAGTTTGAGACAACAGATATACAAATATTCAAGAAACTGTGCGCGCATGTGTGTGGTGGGGAGGTGAAGGCATGGGGTTAGGATGTGAGACAAACTGATACACTGATAGAAAAGTGGTTTGAGCTTCCAAAACTGCGACAAACGAAAAGGCAGATCATGTTGTACGTTGCTAGATAGAAAGAAACTCCGTATGAATATATTATTTCATATGAAGGAGATTTCATCTCACTCTTTACGCCAATATAACAGCAAAAACTAATTGAAGAATATATATTTCTATTCTTTCCGAACGTCAAACTAATACACCTGCTTGTTGTTCCCTCACCTCTCTTCGACGACTCATGTTTCCTGTAAATTTGAACTATGTGTGTGCATATATATATATATATATATATATA
>NC_069004.1:9010230-9018352 GCF_001194135.2 Octopus bimaculoides | reverse complement strand
ATATATATGCACGCATGTATATATTTTGGGTGTTTAGAGACAGAAAGTGAGTTTGTGTGTGTGTGTGTGTGTGTGTGTGTGTGTGTGTGTGTGTGTGTTTGTGTGTGTGTTTGTGTGTGTCCCTTTAAGAGGCACCTGTTGGAGACGTCTGTACTCTATCAAAGAAAACATCGATATTTTGCCTTCATCTATAGAAACATCTACTCTTACTACCTAAGATTATGATGTAAAATTGCCTCAGCTAATTTAAAAATATGTTGCTGTGTGTATATGTTCACATAAAGATGCACATATATATATAGGCTGGTCTATATGCAAGACAATTTTCCCTTTATATCTCTAATACTGCAGCAGGCGCGCTGGCTTATTCTTTCAAGGTTTTTGACCAATCATAATGATTAACAGCTCATAGTTTAGTTAGTCTGATATACAGTTCAATAATCTCATTTTATTGAAATGTTACGCTTTTATTCTCAACATAAAGGGACGAGACACAGGTTTACATCGGTAAACATAAACATATACATGAACACAGACTCAGACACACCTGCGCGCGCACCCGCTCACATAAGTACACACATGCAAATGCACACACACACACGCGCACACACACACACACACATACACACACACACGCATACACACATATATACTGCACCTATATGAATGACAACATGATTGTACAATATAGCAGCAAGAAAATAATCATAGCACATTGGCTATTAAACGAAATAACACAAAGTTGATACATTTTATTATAATTTTATACATTCGTTCGAAGCAGTGTTAATGTCATTCTACCAGGTATAGCTTTTCAAGGGGCCACTTCACATTCACAACCCGATTTCACTTTAATGTAATCATATTGAAGCTGCCCCCCGATCACTTGGGTTACCAAGGCATATTGGTACGTGTAACGTTGCGTGCATCTAGATTTACTGGTGTTTTGTACGAATTTGCAGGGTTGGTTAAGAGATTGCTGAGTACAACTTCTATGGTAAAATTCTTGAACAAAATTGTTGGTTTTGTAAATATTCAGAAGTGTACCTTGCCGATTAATACCTCCTTTTAGCTCGAAAGTCCCAGATTCGTATGCACAGCAACTCGTTCGTGTTTCCCTTCTGACAAGGTATCTGGAATTATATCTGATGGATAAAAGAAACCCCAAAAAGTTCAGAGTTAGATACGTAGAAAAATGGACGGCAAATACATAGTCAGACAGACAGACAGACAGACAGACAGTCAGGCAGTCAGACAGTCAGGCAGACAGATACGAAGGCGGGCAGACAAATAAATTCAGAATAATGGATAGATGGACAA
Organism: Octopus bimaculoides; assembly: GCF_001194135.2. NCBI lineage: Eukaryota > Metazoa > Mollusca > Cephalopoda > Octopoda > Octopodidae > Octopus > Octopus bimaculoides. The sequence goes on along the minus strand of NC_069004.1, from coordinate 9,017,032 downwards.
AGTGATACACACACGAGCACATACACACGCACACACATATCTGTGTCTATCTGTCTATCTATCTATCTATCTATCTATCTATCTATCTATCTATCTATCTATCTATCTATCTATCTATCTATCTACCTACCTACCTACCTACCTACCTACCTACCTATCTACCTACCTATCTATCTATCTATCTATCTATCTATCTATCTATCTATCTATCTATCTATCTATCTATATATCTATCTATCTATCTAGCTACCTATCTATCTATCAATCTATCTATCTGTCTATCTCTACATATACGAGGTTTTTCCTGAAAGCAGTGCAAAAGTCAAAATATTGTGTTGGCGCATAATTATTGCGGTTTTTTTTCAACGAATTTTATTCAACAAAAACAATAACAATATCAAACAAAAACATCTTTAAATGACGGTCTGACCGTCTGCCAAGCAAATGGGAAGCAGGATTCGAAGTAGATGGTGAATATACTCCGGAATATTCATTCATTTAAAGATGTTTTTGTTACATGTTATTGCTTTTGTTGAATAAAATTTATTGAAAAAAAGTCGCAATATTTATGCACCAACCCAATAGCTTCATAGATTTTAGATAACTGACATAGTAATTGCATTTGAGCCATCATTGAATCCAACTCTCGAATATTCCTTGAAGAAATTTCAGGTGTGCATTATTTCATTTCTTCAAAGCTACTTTCATCTCTTCTCTGTCATTAAATCCTGAAGATTGTATATTGGAATGAAAAACACTGACAAGTCTAATTTCTCGTCTGGCTGAGTTGTGTGTGTGGTCATGCATGGTGGAGGGGGATAATTTTCAGATTCTTGTTGTTCTCTTCCTACAAATGGCCTCCTTTAGTTCTCGGTACAGCGACATTCCAGGACATTCCAGGCTATCATGAAGAATGACCATTTGTTATCCTCACCGAAAGTCACTATGACTTCCTTCGTCGATCTATGGCTCTTGAACTTCTTAAGCCTTGGGAAAGAAGTATGACACTATTCCACGGACTGAGCTTTTATTTCCAGACCATAAAAACACAATCATGTTATATCTCCTGTCACCAGATCGGAAAATTTATCTTCAGTGGTTTCAAATACTTCCAAAAGATCAGCGCACGCTTCTACTCTTCTCTTCTTTCAATCGGGTGCCAACTGCCAAGGTACCCATTTTATACATATTTTTCGATACACAAAGTTTTCCATCATCTTCTGTAATACATTGCGGCTACACTCCAATTGAGAAGCAAGATCACAAACTGGGGTTCATATCTACTCACAAATCAATTCGTTCGCTCGCTGGTGATTCGAATCAATGATCATAGTTGATTGTCTCCCACTGCATGGTTTGTATTCAATGCTAGTTTCCCCACTTTTAAGCATTTCCATTAAACTGTACATATTGCTCTTGCAACGGTGTCATTTCAGTAAACAACCACTTCTGTGGATGTCGGACAGTTTGTACTTCTCCTGCGCCAAAAAATGGCACGTTACATTCACTTGGAAATTCAGATTTCCCTGCAATGAAGAAGAACAAGCAGAAAAATTACAATAGACGAAGACTTTACTTCACCAAAATGTGAAAACTGAACGATCTCTGTCAGTTAATAAAATGGTTATTCCCAATTTTGCGTTACTTTAGAAACAATCCTCGTACAATTGCTTATTTTATAGGTTGTTGGGGTTGAAGTACACTAAAGAGGCACCAAATAAAAGGTATATAACTGATCGTAAAATAAAAGTAACACACAAAATTCCAAAGATAGGCATAACAATTCTTTAAGCAAACAGATCTATATTTCAGTTTTAAAATACGAGCCAGTACACTAGTTTTCACATATACGTGCATATGTATGTGTGTGGGCGTGTTTTTGTGCGTACGAGTGTGTGTGTGTGTGTGTGTGTAAGTGTGTGTGTGTGTGTGTATGTGTATTATACTAGTTACTCAATTATTTAATGAACGATAGGAAATAATTGTTATTCCTAATGCGTCATACGAATGTGAAAGCAAGAGGTCTCCTGATACTGCCCAACTAAATCAGTACTTCTAAATAAACACTTACTGAAACAGCTCTGACCCATTTTGCAAAGACAATACCAGTCATCGAAGAGAATCAAATTAAGATATGGCCATCAAAACAATACTATGTACACTTCTAAATGCAATTACATCAATTGCAGCTTATATCTTTTCAAAGACATAAAGGAAAATGATTCTTGTTCCTTGACTTCTTTATTTGCTCTGTTCTTAATCATGTTCTTCATTGAGAACCGTTCTTTTAGAAGAAAATACACCGATCGGCAGTATTCTTTAGACACTTCCAACGAATGCGTCCAACTTAGCTTCTTGGTGCATTGACAATTAAAATCCACAAACGTGGCCAATTTAAGAAACCATCACAAAACATACGCGACCAATATCTAATTGCAAGAACAGAATAATTTATACCTTCTAAACGGACTCAACTTGATAAGAGGAGAAAAATTGTCCTATAACGCTACAGAGAACAATAATTCTTGTTATTTAATATATACAGTTTTGGTGGAAACCTTTAGAAAATAATCTACGGATACAATTTTTGGTTTAGGCAAAATAATAGACAGTCTACTGTCCCAGGGTTTACTATTATCGTGACAACGCACATGGTAAATATTTTCTCCTCTTTCCTGCTCTACCATTTCTTTACTCATTCCACCAATTCCCAAAATTTACACATGCATAATAGATATATGTATGTAAGTGTATCTGTATGTGTGTAGGTGTGTGTGTGTATGTTTATGTATGTATGTGTGTGTGTGTGTGTGTGTGTGTGTGTGTACTGAACCTTTAGATTACATTTGTATTCTAGCCGACATTCTTTCCCAAATTGTCTGTCTGCCCACTCTCATTCAGAATCATCGAAATTTCGGAGACGATAGTAAAAGACACTTGAGAAAGAATGCAAGCAGTATATCAAACTTGGTATCGCATGACCGCGAAGGGAACTTCAAAATAAACATACATACATGCATATACTCACACGTACACACACATACAAACACACGCACAAACACATGCACGCACAGATAGATAGATAGATAGATAGATAGATAGATAGATAGATAGATTGATAGATAGATAGACAGATAGATAGACAGATAGATATACTTGCAGTCAACAGCTACTTAGTTAAGAGTTTGTCCTCGCATAAATATATGTGTGTCATATAATAATTCTTTCTACTATAGGTACCAATCGTTGGGGCGGAGTCACATAAAAATAATAATATAAACAAATATATACATTTACATACACACGACGAAGATGTTCTTATCAAAATAATATAAATATAAATGATTTTGCAGCCAGTTTCACAAAAACCGCCGACCATTAGCGATGATATTAAAATCAATGAAAGAAGTCAAGATATTGAGTGCTACGTAACTTTATGGATTGATCGATCGATTAATTTTTTTTAGGATAAAAAAAAAAAAAACGTCGAAAAGAGAAAAATTCCAAGATTAAGAAAATTAATTATCATAACATCAGACAGCAAACAGGGTATCTGAATTTGAAAACTAAGGAATATTATAAACGTCTACTTGTATTGCTTCTCATTCTGTTTTTACCTTTGCAGGCTAAGTAAATATGACAAGAGTTTTGTGATCGCAGTTAATTATTAGGTGAAGGTATGTGACCAAGAGGTCACGGTGCTCTACTCGTGATTGCAGGATCGAAGTTTGCACCACCTCAGACCAGGTGGTGCATTATGTTTCTGAGTAAGCTCAATAAGCCTTAAATCATTAACCTTGCGACAGAATGGTGCCCCATTTGGGGAAATGTTTTTGATTTCAGTCACTTGTACGCCATAAACACAGGGTAATAGGCCCAATGAGTCCTAAGACTCGAGGCAGTGAATATCTGTGGTTGACAAGTTGACTATTATTGGATTGCGCTTAGTCAAAAGTGAGGAATTTTATAGAATAACCTCAAGTGCCTCTTGACATAGCCCACTCATACAGATATCAGTGCACACTCCCCTACACATGCGTGGACTGACCTGTAGTCAGGCACGTCACATACACTTACATTCACGCACTCGAACTCGGACGCGTAACCGAACGTACCTTGAAGCGAGATTACATACACACATGTTCAAATGATACACATGCAAACTACGTATGACCATATACGCATATATACATATATACATATACATATATACATATACATATATACATATACATATATACATATATACATATACATATATACATATACGTATGCTTCTTCGTAGCACAATCCCCATGTATTTCATTTAGAGGCTTTACGTTCTGAGTTCAAATTTCGTCGTGGTTGACTTTACCTTTCAACCTTTCGGGGTCGATAAAATAAGTCTCAGTCAAACACTAGAGTCTTTGACTTACTCGCTTCGCCCGAAATTGCTGGCCTTGTGCCAAAATTTGAAACCATTATTATTATTATTACTATTATTATTATTATTATTATTATTATTATTATTATTATTATTATTATTTTTAATATTATTATATAATTGGTCAACATTTCGTAGTTTCAGGCAAATTTCTAGCCCCGTGTTCCTGCGTATCATTATCGTTGTTATACTTGTTGTTGTTGTTATACTTATTCTTATCCTTATATTATAATTCCTCTGAAAAGTGGCAATTCTAAAAGACAGTCGTTACATACACTTACATTCACGCACTCGAACTCGGACGCGTAACCGAACGTACCTTGAAGCGAGATTACATACACACATGCAAACTACGTATGACCATATACGCATATATACAAATATACAAGCATACAAATACAACACAAAATATATAGACTTACTAACAACAATACAAATATACGCATGTAAAGCGTCAGATGAGTACAGTGAGCGATATCAATTGACGAATGACAAAAAACAACAAAAGAAAATAAATGAAATAAACAGGAATTTTGAAAATATATAATATATATATTTTGAAAATATATAATATATATATTGCGACAGCAAGCTGGCTGAATCGTCAGCAAACTGCTTACCGTTCCTATGTCTGTTTTTTTTTTTACGTTCTGAGTTCAAATGCCTCCGTAGTCAACTTTGCATTTCAACGTTTCGAGGTCGATAAACTAAGTGCCAGATGAGCACTGGGCTCGATGTAAATGACTTAATCCCTCCTCCGAAAATTGCTGGCCTTACAGCAAAATTCGAAGCCAATACACATATATATATATTTAATATATCTCATATATTATCTATTGGGTTGGCAACTAAGTACCCGCGGTTTTTTAAAATTTTGGAATTTATTGCGTTTTTAAATTTTGGAATCTTTTTTTTTTTTTTGAGAATTCTATTTTTGAATCATTTTGGAATATGTGTATACCAACAAAGCGCGTTCTCTACCTATGGTTACCTGGCGTCATTCACGTTAATTGCATAAGCGTCGCTGGAATTCTTCAGTGTACGTTGGGTATCACAGAAACGATAGAGACGGAAAATGGAATATAGTGGAAACTTCATTGATCACGGCGCTTGAATCGAGACATCCTGCATAGCTGAATATGCAGGATGCGTCGAAACGATTGCTGTGATCAATAAAGATACCCGTATATTCCATTTTCCGTCTCTACCATTTCTGTACTCCCCCACATACATATATATACTGAGAGAGAGAGTGTGTGTGTGTGTGTGAGAGAGAGAGAGAGAGAGAGAGAGAGAGAGTGAGAGAATGAGAAATAGATAGATAGATAAATAGTTTCGATAGATAGATAGACAAATAGATAGATATGCATATATGCATGAACATACATATATATACAGACAGAGAGAAGGAGAGAAAGAAAGAGGGAGAAATAGATAGATATGCATATATGCATGAACACACACACGCGCGCACGCACACACACACACACACACACACACACACACACACATACACATATATATATAAAATTAAGATTATAGGTACTTAGATTGAGGCATCTTGCTAGGTTAGTATAATCCGTACACCCAAACAATATTAATTGAATATTGAACATCAAGACTCCGTGCAGGAGTGTTACACATGATTTTCCTACAGTGTGTGCAAACAACGCAACCCAGCTAAGTGAAGATATCCGCTCTTGGTAATTCAGACGTGTACTTTTTTTAAAAGTACTTTTTATAAAGTTACTTATAAAGGTACTTTATATTACTTATCCCTTTGTTTTTTATTATTTTCCCCTTTAATATGATAAAATAAATATTGGCCATTAATATCCTTCTTTTTTTCCAATTATCACCCTTTCCCCATCAGGCATTAACTTACTACTAATCCTAATCCCTACCCTTTTATGTAGATAAAGCTAGATATATGGTTCCAGTACCTTGAGAGTCTAGTAGATTGATCTGATATTAATTTATTTATCACCATTAACTAGAATACAGTTGATAAATCCTAATGGATTTGATTCTACATGGCTGAAGACTACATCCTACATATTGTCTTCCAAGTGGAAGTAACTAGGTCACCACTCTTTTTATCCTGACCCCCACTGTTTCCTCTACTACTCTCTAAATTATAGTAGACTTGGCCAGAGATATGGCAACAGAAACAATGAATATGTTAAAGCAGCGATTGTATCCTCTATGTTTCAAGTCTATGCGGTCATCTGACGAGAACGGTTTCTTTCAAATGATGTAATGTTTTCCTTAATAAGTTAAAGAAGTCGCTTGAAATGGCTGTGATGAACTGATACCTGTACATCTTTGTTATTCATATATATATATATATATATATATATATATATATATATATATATA
>NC_069004.1:9006104-9009900 GCF_001194135.2 Octopus bimaculoides | reverse complement strand
ATATATATATATATATATACATACGCACGTGTTTGTATCTACTTAGAATATATGCATGAATCTATGAATTCAATCCCATTCACCCTCTCGAGAGCCGTGTTAATAAATTAAAGTTAAAATTCAAAGTCTGTTTTAAATCATCTCTGGAATAAAAAGTTACATTTATCTGAAGCTTTTGGGGAAAATGACATTGACAATCATGGAAGAAAGCTATATTCCAAGCTTCCATACATTTTGAATGAAATTTAAGTAAACGCGTAAAATTGAAATGAGAATCAAGAAAAATAAATTGAACACAGGTACAGAAGTCTGCCGAAGTTCGACTTATAATCGAGTTTGCCATTCTAAGGCCATTCCTTTTATCCACTTGGGGGTATAAAATCCAAGGCAATTTAATCATCATCCCGTAAAAGAGCGGATATACACAAAACTTGCAAATATATGGTGTCTCCCTCTGTTGGTGGTTTGAAGAGTCATATGGCTAGAAAATGCTAATTGCCATGATTCAACATAATACTTAACTAAGAGGAGACATTTATGTGATAAAAGATGCCTGTTATCTGCTATGTTAAAATGTCAACTGCAATTTGCTACTCATGAACGAGCAATGGCCACACTTATTGTATATTCCATCGTGTATGTATGCATGTATTCAGGTAGGTATATTTGTGTACGTATGTATATATGTTTGTGTGAGTGTAAGTATATACACATATTCATTATCTTTTGTCTCTCTCACTGTATGTACATACATATGTATGCAAATACAAATGATATATATATATGAATATGTAAATGTATACATACATGTACATATACATATATATATACCAATGGGCGGACAAACGAAATAAAGTGGCACTCAACTCATTTGGTAGGAGTTAAATGTATTGTTTAATACCGGTTGGATTTGGCACAATGAAACTTAAAGTTTCGTAGGCTCACCAAATGAACCTAACAGCTGAGGCTCGTAGAAACCGTATGAGACAAGTCCAAGATGGCTTCTGGATGTTGTACCGCTATTGGTCAACGCAAGTCACATGTTATTGATCTCATAGCGACGTCAATTTCAATCTGTATTCCAATCAGGACCACGTGCTAGGACAAAATGTTTGTGACAACTCTCTATCTAGAAAGTAAGGTGTGGTTTTTTAGCAACATTAGATCGGTAGTGTGTGTGCCAGTGATGTACGAGTGTGTGTATTATTTCTTATATTTAATTGTTTATGTTATGATTTTATTTATTCCATGTAGCCAGACTTTGTGGACACATTGTATATATATATATATATATATATATATATATATAAACATACGCATATATATATAGATACACATACACACATATATATATCGATGTTCAGTTATAATAAAATGAATTTTACATTAGTCTGAAGGATTTCCCTATACTTTTGTAAAGTACCAATTTATTGACATTGACTTTGAAGTTTCGGATAGCTAACCAATCGTCAGACTGCAATGCTTTGAAGTTAATCCTAACTTTACATAGTCTCTGTTGCGTTAAAATGTTCCTTGGGTATGTAGTCTTGAGAGGACTGGTGCTTAGGTTGTGGGTGGGCTATGAGGGAGAGGTGTTCTGGAGAAATTTTTATTGATCATATTTGGGGTTGTTATTATTTAGAATTTATGTATGTATGTATGTATGTAGGCATGTAAGGTGTACGCATTTGTGTGGATGTATTATATCAGAGGAAAGGTGATATGTGAAATAAGGGAAAATAATTCTACCTTTTTATGTTCCTTAGATGATGTAAATGACCATCAATTCCTGGGTAAATTTCTGCTTCTGGCTTGGCATGGGCAAATACGGCGTTTCTGGTTGCAAAATAATAGATTAACTGTTAGCAAAGTTCGGAGGAACACGAAGAGAAATTTGAGAAATTTTTGCTAAAATGTTGAGATGGTGAGATTTTGATAAAACTCATTATTCGCAAATTTGTATTTATGATAATTAGTTCCTTTACATTGAAAGTGACAGCAATTAATCCGTCAATAGTCTGATTTAATGGGTTATTAGTAATGTTAAAGATTATTTCCAGGCGTGGAATCATTTTACGCTAAACATAGGTGCAAATAAGGTAAACTTTTCTTACCAAAATTTTATTGAAATACTCCGCCTTTATTACAATTAATATTGAAAATATTGCAAAATTTAGTTAATTCACTTAGTCATTTTTAAACTTTTGCTATCATATTTCTGCTAAAATACACATCATTTGTTTCAATCAATTTTGAAAATAATGAAGAATTTGGATAAATAACTTCGTTATTATGAAGACTTTATAAAGCAACATGAAATTTTAATGGGAGGTTTTAATTAAGATTAATTTACATCAGTTTAAAGCAGTAAGTTTGTATCAGAACCAAAACTGGTCTGCTGTAAATTGCTATCAAATGATAGATTTGATGTCACCTTTGCACTGATCTAAATTTAAACTTTCCATCTTAATACTAAAGAGTATTTTGCGTTATACGGGATTTCCAATTAAAAATATTTATTTAGAAAGTACTTTAATACTTTTCTAAATGAATGTGCGCATTTTTCTCTTAATTCATTTCTGCAATTTTATTACCTGCAATTAGAGATAAAGATAGGAAATGTTTCTTCTAAGTAGAGATCACATTTCGAGTTCCCAGTAATATACAGTGAAGCGCTACTAATAATTTCACATTTAGTATCATATTTAGTGTCCCTGATTTTTTAAAAATCAAGTTTAACTCATTCAGACTTGCACAATTTCTTTATATCAACCTTGTTCATGTTCTTTAAATTCATTTTTAATGATATAGTAAATTTTATCCTTATATCCAGCTTCAGCAAGAACCTTTGATTTTTCTTAAATATTTCTTCATTACCAGATAGTTTAGATATACAAAGGCAACTATTTTCAATGCTAGAACCAGTAATATTTTTAGGTTGATTTGAATTTTTGCTTACGCACTTTCATTGGTTTTGTGGTAAGGTCAGTGTTCCCGTGCCCAAATCCAAATTATCATCTAGCAACTTAACCTTACTATGTTATTTTCCAATGGAAATAGACAGGCCCAGACTTTTAGATAATTTAAGAATTTTTTCCGGGATTGTTTCGAGATTTTCATTACTGACTTAAATTTGAATCAACTAAACGCACAGAAATACTACATCAAAGGACACAAAAAAATTTATCCAGCAGAAACACAAGTTGGATTGAAGTTTGATGAGAATAATAAGTCAATAAATAGATTTTGAAGTCGTTTAATTCTCTATTCTTATGTATCGTGTCTCGATTATATACTTTGTATGCTGTATAAAGTCCAACAAAGTGAACTCAGGATTTACTTATACCATTATACCATTTACGTTATACCATTCGATGTCGCTACCCAGATCTAAATTATATCACAGAGCTAATAAAGTAGGTATCTGTCCGGATCCCAAATCTCTATTTCTTTATGTTATCTGTATATATATATTTAGAAGAAAATTTGGACGCATTTCCAATTTTTTCTTAGTCTATTTCCTATGTATGTATTATTTCCCTTTCATTCAGCCTCATTTTCCAGTCATCTCGCCATGTTGGACTGATGAACGTTTTACATTGTTTTTCTCCTGCCGTTTTTTGCATTCTCTCTTCATTCTTTTCCTTTTAATCCTTTCTATCGAAGACCGTAGACTCGAAACGTAAAAGATTTTTCTATTTTTCCCGAGCGTTAAACTAATACACCTGCTTGTTGTTCCTACACCTGTCTTCGTCTTTTGTTTTCTGTAAATTTGTACTATATATATATATATATA
>NC_069004.1:9004754-9006094 GCF_001194135.2 Octopus bimaculoides | reverse complement strand
AGAGAGAGAGAGAGAGAGAGAGAGAGAGAGAGAGAGAGAGAGAGAGAGAGAGAGAGAGAGAGAGAGAGAGAGAGAGGAAGATAGGGAGATAGAATACTTACAAAGGTCCTACATCATCCGATAATTTGAATACATTTTGCAAACTAGAATTTGCTGATGGAGTTGAATGACAGCAAGAGGCTGCTAATAGCAACTGGTAACGAGAATAATAATAATAATAATAATAATAATAATAATAATAATAATAATAATAATAATAATAATAATAATAATAATAGATAGATAGATAGATATTAGATATATCTACATATGTGTAAAATATCTAGTCTCAACGTGTTGTTTATTTTCTCTCTCTCTCTCTATATATATATATAACTATTTCAATACACTTGTTCTTACTGGCCCTTATATCATTACTGCTACTGTAGTTTCAACACAATGTGTCATAACAAATCATTTAATTGTCAAATACAATCCCGAAAGAAGTTTTAATAAAATTGAAAATCAAATTTTGGAGTTGCTCTTGTCTTACAAGTGTTTTGACCTGAGACTGTGCTGAAGCTAAAACAATTGCAGCGTTGAAACAAAAATTTAGCTCTTGAAAAGCACACAAAGACTTTTAACATCTTTAATCATTTATTATAATTAATTAAAGTTTATAGTAGGAAAAATATGGGGTAATTACCATATTCCAAATTAAAAAACTCTTTCTAATTCAACTAACAGTGTCTCACTTTATTCGTCTCCGTAGCAAGACTACTCGAACATATCGACCCTAGCATTTGTTTTCAGTTTGACACTGACGTCATCGAACCCTTTTGCTAAACCGAAACGTTATGAAGATGTAAACAAACCAACACAAGATGCCAAGCAGTGGTGGTGATGGTGGGACAGACTCAAAGTTACATACACACACAATCGTGCATGTACACAAGTAGAAGAACAATAGCAAGATATATAGGGGAAACTCACAAGAAATGAAGTCAAACGAAAAGTTATACTTACGCAAAAAAGTTTGACAAGAAGCATTTCTTAATGGCAATCAGAAAGGAGACCAGTGAAAAGTGCAAGTTCTGCAATAGACAAGGAAAGACAGACATAATCACGACTTAAATGTATGAAAATTCGGCCACGTTCGAATAGTAACAACAGGAACACTACATTTCGAAAGGTTGAGTCTCCAAATTTAATTCTTTTGAGTGATTGATTTGGACAAGTGAACTTTCTCTTTGTTGTATTTCTCTTTGTTATAAATATTGTGTTGTCGAAAAGCACATTGTGCACACACACACACACACACACACACACACACACACACACACACACACACACACACACAC
>NC_069004.1:9003197-9004399 GCF_001194135.2 Octopus bimaculoides | reverse complement strand
TATATATATATGGTGGCGAACCCTGCTGTACTCTTTCACCACAGCTTTCTCTCACTCTTACTTCCTGTTTCTGTTGTACTTGTATTTCAAAGGGCCAGCCTTGTCACACTGTGTCACGCTGAATATCCCCGAGAACTACGTTAAGGGTACACGTGTCTGTGGAGTGCTCAGCCACTTGCACGTTAATTTCACGAACAGGCAGTTCCGTTGATCGGATCAACTGGAACCATCGACGTCGTAAGCGACGGAGTGCCAACAACAACAACACTGCGCGTCAGTGTATATACCCGGAGTGTTAATAGCTACGTTTTTGTTATAACTAAATCTGTTTGCTATACTATTGGTATCAATAATTTTTTCTGTCTCTCAATAATCTGTGTTTTAATTTTCACGTGTCACCTATTATTTTCTGAAAGTCTTGGTACCGGGGAAGCCCCTACTGCCATTGCTTTCAGCAGCTGTTACAGCTATTCCAATTCATGAAGCCGTATTGCTAGAGAAGTAAACGGAAGCTTACAAAACAAAAGTTATAGAGAATGCTCAAAAGCAATACCTTGTTTTTTTTCTACTCCACGATAAACGGGCAGTTCCAAAGCCTGAATCTATGAGCATAAATAAATAAATATAAAGAAATTACATGAATTAAAAATCAGTAATATTCTGACTGCTGCAAGAGATTCGTTAGGTGTCTTTCCAGGGCAAATAGCAACAAAACAATATCGATATCACTATTCTAATAAACTTTTCAACTCTAGGCCGAAATTTTGGGGGAGGGGGCCAGTCAATTAGATCGACTCTAGTACGCGACTGGTACTTAATTTATCAAACCCGGCGGAAATTGAATTCAGAACGTAAAGACAGACGAAATACCACTAAGCATTTCGTCTGGCGTGCTAACGTTTCTACCATCTCGCTGCCTTTCACTATTCTACTAATCAGAATTTCGGCTTCAGTTTTGGATTATTGTTACTTCTGCTACTGCTGCTAATGCTGGTGCTGCTGTTGCTGGTGGTGTTGTTGATAAAGTTGTTTTTGGTTTGGGGGGGGGGGTTAATAATTTAGAGATATGGTTTAATATCTTTTATCTTTTCGTTGTTTCAGTCATTGGACGGTGGCCATGCTGGGGCACCGCTTTGAGAAATTTTAATCGAACTAATCTATCTCGCTGCTTATTTTCCTTTTAAACCTGGTACTTATTCTAT
>NC_069004.1:8999265-9002306 GCF_001194135.2 Octopus bimaculoides | reverse complement strand
TATATATATATATATATATATATGTGTGTGTGTGTGTGTCGATAGAGAGATAGATAGATAGATACACACACATATGTGTGTATGTATATGTGTGTATCTATGTATATATGTCTGTGTGTGTGTAAATTATATATATATACGGATGTACGTACTCTATAGACACCTTTATACATATATTTAGACACATACATATACAAGTATATGTGTGTGTGTGTATATATATATATATATATATATATATATATACATATAGATGTCGGTATGTACATATATGTATGGATATATGCATATAATTATATATTATATGTTATATATATATATATATATATATGTATGCATATCTATCTATCTATCTATCTATCTATCTATCTATCTATCTATCTATCTATCTATCTATCTATATACATACATATATATATATGCGTGTGTGTGTGCATATATATGCTCACGCATACACACACACACATTCGTGTATTTAAGTATATGTATAAATCTTACACAAACACTCACAAACCAATGTCCATTACACAGACGCGTGCCTGCACGGATACACACAATTATATAGGCCAATACAAACACTCAGAAAGCAAATTCAACATGTAAGACGAGTTCTCTTTGATACCAGCCCTGGAGAGAAGCAGCTCTCTCCAAAGACCAAGCTGAGTGTTAAGCAACCAATGCTGGAATTCAACAAATACGATGTGGATTGATTCGTAATGGTTGATGAATTATTAGAAGATTCGAAATGTGTAGCCAGTCTGGCAATAGAAATACAACCTTGCTTAGCGTCGTTAATGTTGTTGTTAGGATGCTGAGACCCAGGCGAGTTTTCATAGTGTAGACTCATGGGGGTGGGGTTGATCAAAGTCGTTTCTCATGGTGCCATACCGTTTTTGTTTTATTATTTAGGCATCGTTTAAGGCGGCGAGCTGGCAGAATCGTTAGCACGACGGGCGAAATGCTTAGCGGTATTTCATCTGCCGTTACGTTCTGAGTTCAAATTCCGCCGAGGTCGACTTTGCCTTTCATCCTTTCGGGGTCGATAAATTAAGTACCAGTTACGCACTGGAGTCGATGTAATCGACTTAATTCCTTTGTCTGTCCTTGTTTGTCCCCTCTATGTTTTGGGCAATAAAGAAATAAGAATCGTTAGCACGACGGGTGAAATGCTTAGCGGTATTTCATCTACCACTATATTCTGAGTTCAAATTCCGCTGAGGTCGACTTTGCTTTTCATCCTTTCGGGGGTCAATGAAATAAGTACTCGTTACGCACTGTGGTCGATATAATCGATTAGCCCTCTTCCCCACAAATTTTCAAGACCTTGTACCTAGAGTAGAAATAATTATTTGGGCATCGTTTAAGACGGCTAGCTGGCTGAGTCACTAACACGCTGGACGAAATGCTTAGAGGTGTTTCACCCGCCGCTACGTTCTGAGTTCATATTCCATCGAGGTCGACTTTGCCTTTCATCCTTTCGGGGTCAATAAATTAAGTACCAGTTCAGTATTGGAGTTGTTGTAATCGACTATCACGCTCCTCCACATTTCAGGCCTTGTGCCAATAAAAGAAAGAGTTATTTAGGCATCGTTTAAGGCGGTGATCTAGCAGAATCGTTAACAGCTCGGGCAAAATCGCTTAGCGGCATTTCGTCCGTTCTTAGGTGCTGAATTCAAATTCTCCCATGGCCGACTTTGCCTTTCATCCTTTCGGGATCGATAAAATAAGTTCGCATCAAGTACTGGGATTGATGTAATCGACTTATCGGCCTCCCCCAAATTACAGTTTTAAGTAAGAATTATTCAAGAATCATATTGTAACATATTTAAACAAAGTAGGCAACTTGCTGGAAAGCTAATGACAGAGTAAAAATTGCAAGTGGGGGAGTGCATGTATGTATATGAATTTTATATATGTGTGTATATGCATGTATAAATGCGTGTATGCATGTATGTGTGTGTGTGCATTCAAGATCACATAATTTAATTTTAATCGCTTAAAAACAATATGGTGTAACGCGAAGGAGATTTGGCTGCTATATCTAGGAAGTCTAACAACCATGTAGAGAAATAGTTCTCAAACATTCTGTTACTTATGGACCCCTTTGTTTCCTCTTTTACTCTCCTGGACCCTAATAAACATTCGATCTTTATAAAAAGTCCCATAATATTTTTATAATTAAATATTATTAGGAACTGTATAAAAAAATTGTTAAAATATTTTGTGTTTTGTAGAAGTATAAGCAATTTATTGAACATAAATTTTAACAGCAAAACTTTATGGGGACCAGAAAGGGCCATATGAACCCCTGCTGGCTTGTTTGAACCCAGCTTCCACAAACAATTAACGCTATTAAACTGTCGATCCGACTAATTCGTTTCTGACTGATTCTAAGCAACTCTCTCCCTTACTAGGTCACACCAAACTTCCACGTCTTTCGAAGGCGTGGTCTTGGGAGAACCTCGATTTGATACCGTGACGTCTGCTCTAACATGGACTCTATTTTAAATAGTCAAACGTGTAATCTTCAGTATATTATTGTTATTTAGAGACGCAGCTATATAGGCTTGACTAATAATAGACTAGCTATGTCATCCAAGTTTGATTATTATTAAGATTTCATCTTGTTTCCGGTTTCATTTCGCGTTCTTCGTTTCTGAAATGAGAAAGCTTCAGACATATCAGACAAGTCTAAAACACACACACACACACACACACACACACACACACACACACACACACACACACACACACACACACACACACACACACACAAACGCACACACGCATACACACACAATCACTCATACACAAGCGTATACACATATATTCACACCTACACATTCCTTCATGCAATAACATACAGACATACACTCACATTCTCTGACGCACAGATGTAAAGAATGGCTGTCTATCTATCTATCTGTCTGTCTGTCTGTCTATCTGCATGTATGTATGTGTGTCCGTGCATACATGCATATATATATATATGTATATATATATATATATATATATATATATATATATATATATATATATAT
>NC_069004.1:8995389-8998991 GCF_001194135.2 Octopus bimaculoides | reverse complement strand
AAAGTATCAGTCAGCATAAAGTTCAGAAAATTGGTAAAATTTTTGTTGCCATTAAAATTGTAAATTATGCTTCGGCATTTTGACTCTTCATCGGAAAGTAAGATTTTTAGAGCTAAGACTATATTTTAGAGAGATTGGTGTGGAGAGAAGAGGTTTCCAAGCAAAAGGGATGTGTGTGATTGGATCAGACAGCCAGGAGGCGAGGTAGATGAAATAGCGGAGATATACTCTTTTACTCTTTTACTTGTTTCAGTCATTTGACTGTGGCCATACTGGAGCACCGCCATTTGTCAAGCAAATCGACCCCAGGACTTATTCTTTGTAAGCCGAGTACTTATTCTATCGGACTCTTTTGCCGAACCACTACATTACGGGGATATAAACACACCAGCATCGGTTGTCAAGCTATGTTGGGGGGACAAACACAGACACACAAACATATACACATACATACATACATACATACATACGATGTTGCTGTCCAGATGAAGCCTTGATCGAGTAAAAGAAGAAGAAGAGACGTAGGTGGAGGAGATGAAAAAGTTGGAGGAAAAAAGTAGGAAAAGGAGAAAGAGATGAAGAAGAAAAAGAAGATAAAGCAAGAAGAAAAGTAAGAGACGTAGAACAACAACAACAACAACAACAACAAAAGCAACCTGTGAGAGAGAATCTAAGCCGACGAGTCTATTAAAGATGCTGCGAACCCCGATTCACTAAAACTGCAAATTATCTGTCTAAGCAACATCAATCCAGTCTAAACGTCGTGCTTCTCATCAACTCATTACATGAAGCTGTCAAAAGAAGTAAGCAGCTATTGACACAAATAGCGTGCCAAGTTTGTAATGAGAGAGAGAGGTTATGAAGCGAAATTATTGAAGACCAAATGTAAATAGATGTAACCAGGCAGGTCTGTATAACTAATTTTTTTCCCTGTGCCTCTGTCAATCTAAGATAATTGTGAAAATCCCTCGTTTACAATCGACTTATTTGTCCAGTTAAAATTATGACCAAAACCAAATTCCAAAAAAGCAAAAACACAAAAAAACAAAGGAAAATGGAACATTTATGAAATCTCCATTTTCTTTTGTTTTTCTTTTTTGCTTTCTTGATCCTCGAATGTGAATGAGGGAGTTTTTCCGTTATGTTAATTAGAATCAGAGAGTTCTTAAATGAAATTATCTTTTTACATTTTATATTTCGATCATTAATTAGTCAGTGAGCAATAGAAATGTATGTATGTAAGAGAAGGCGCGTGGCTTACTGGTCAGGGTTTTCGGCTCACGATCGTGAATTCGGTTCTCGGTGGTACCTGTCTGGTTACATCTATTTACATTTGGTCCTATTTTATCTTTTATTCATGGTATTCGGCCTGGAGGATCGGTTCTCGGAGGCGCATTGTGTCCTTGAGCAAGACATTTTATTTTCCGTGGCTTCAGTCTACTCACCTGGCAAAAAATGAAATGTACCTGTAATTCAAAGAGCCAGTCGTGTCCACACTACCACGCTGAATCTCTCTGGAGACTACGTTAAGATTATGCGTGTCTGCGGAGTACCCAGCCACTTGCACGTTGATTTCACGAGCAGACTGTTTCGTTGACTAAACCAATTGGAACACTCGTCGTCGTAACCGACGGAAAGGTCAGTCATCCTTGAAAAATGGTATGTTAACATTCTCTTTATCGCCTCAAATATAGCATACAAGTATATATGTGTATATCAATACACACACATACCCACATATATATATACCCCCCCCCACATATATATATATATATATATATATATATATATATATGCATACACGCACACACACAAACACACACGAGTAAGCAAATAAATGCAAAACAATGTGGAAAAAATAGTATTCGAATACTGAATACTGAGTAATGTGCTTTTTTAAAAATAAAACTAATGTTTTTATTAAAGTTGTGATGTTTTTGCAGATTTGATAAAAAAAGTATATATATATATATATATATATAAGGAGAGAGAGAGAGAGGAGAGGAGAGAAATATATATCAGGCCACCGTAGCCACCATGATGTAGATTCCGTCCACCTTCTTCCACTCATAAATTTTGCTCGATAAAGAAAGGTGGTAGAAGACATGTGCAAAAGCCGCATTCTCGAATCGAACCCACTACAAGATACTTGTAAAGCGGTCACCTAAACTTTCGATATGTTTGTGGCCTTGCTCCTAAGCAGACTAATAATTAACGAATATTTATTCGTACATACAATACGAGAGACGAATAAGTCTAACTGCTTTACTGTTGTAATTCACTGCATTGCATTTCTGTCTGCTTTCTAAACAAGACATTTGTGATTTATATGCGTTTACACAATCTAATCACCGTGATAAATATTTCTTGCATATATTTATTCAATAAATGGTGATGTACTGATATGTTAGCGATTATTACCCCAGTGTAGTGTACCAAGGTTAGGTCAAGAATATTGCAAGACTGAGAATATGAGAATAAACACTGCATGGTGCTTATTGATACGACGGTTTGTGAATTTTTTTTTCTACTCTAGGCACACGGCCCGAAAGTTTTGGGGAGGGGGCCAGTCGATTAGATCGACCCCAGTGCGCAACTAATACTTAATTTATCGACCCCAAAGTCGACCTAGGTGGAATTTGATCTGAGAACGTAAAGAGAAACGAAATGCCGCTAAGCATTTCGCCCGGCATGCTAACGATTCTGCCTGCTCTAGGCACAGGGACCGAAATTTTTTGCGGAGGGCAATCAATTAGATCGACTCCAGTACGCAACTGGTGCTTAATTTATCGACCTCGAAAGGATGAAATGCAAAGTCGACCTCGGGAGGAATTTGAACTCAGGACATAAAGACAGACGAAATACTGCTAAGCGTTTCGCCCGGCGTGCTAACGTTCCTGCCCAGAGTGAGAGAGAAAAAGAGAGAAAGAGAGGGAGAGGGAGGGAGAGAGAGCGAAAGAGAGAGAGAGAGAGAGAGAAAGAGAGAGAGAGAGAGAGCGAAAGAGAGAGATAGAGAGAGAGGTCGTTGTAATGATATCGAAACATAGAAAAAGTGTTATTTGTATACGTGTTTATGCATTAGAATATATACTTGAATATTATTTAAATAGAATAACCGTACTGTGCATACACACGCACACACGTGTATATAAATTTCCCATTATATATATATAAATGTACATCAACTTACACCTATCATTATTTATTGCATTTATTAATTATTTTCAGTGGATTATGATTCCCACGTATTTCGCTACAGACACGTGATAATACTGCGGCAAAGATATGTGCTTTGCTATTCCACGAGGAAACGTTTGTCATCTCGTACTAATGCAGTATCGGCGAACATACACGCACATTCATATGCAAGCACGCGCGCACACCTTTGCCACACTCAAACACACGCACGCACGCACGCAGACACACACACATGCACATACGCACGCACGCACACACGCACACACAGAAACACACACATACAACATACACACGCAACCTCACACAAACTTAAGTGCATGTATGAGTGCAAACGTACATAAATGCATATGCATAAGTATATGTATATACATAGATACATATATACATACATATATATATATATA
>NC_069004.1:8992257-8994981 GCF_001194135.2 Octopus bimaculoides | reverse complement strand
TCATAAATATATATATTTATGATTATAAATGTTTTTTACCGAAAAAGGTTTTTTCATACTGAGCTACCCGGCAAAATTGTTAATTATTAATTTTATTACTAATTGACGATTCCCTGCCCTGCATATCTATATATATATATATATATATATATATTTGTACATATACTCATAAACATATATGCACCTATAAAATCTTGGTTTTATTTTCTGTCTCCAAATAGAATAGAACTTTCTATTAGTTGCGAATTTTGGTTGCACGTCGTTCTATACGACACCTATTAACTGATTAATCGAAATTCACGCAATTTTCCTACCGTAGTTATTTCCTCTTATCTCCTTATATTTCTTTACGGCTTAATGTCTATAAATAACAAACCAAAATAATATAATCGGAATTATTGGGTGTGTCTACCTTAGTTATTTATTTCTGTACGATGTTACTAGAGATGTTTATGTTTTGAGCAAATTCACTACAAGGTTATTAATAGAATATTATTTTATAATTTGTCGCCATATTCTCGATATTTTTTAGGCTTTTTTTTTGTTTTAGATAATGACAGGAAATTAAATCATCGATGTTTTTCTAGTTTCTTATTGTTGATCTAACGATTTGGTGGGACGGTTAGTTACGTTAGTGTTAACATGTTTAATGTAAGTTCAAAGGATAACTGGAAATAATTACGTGGAGAAGAAAAAGGAAACAAAATTAGTCAGTGACTAATAATATTATTTGCCTATATTTGGAAGCAGGGGAGACAATTTCGTAATGTTTCGGTATTATTTTGACAACCATCAACGAAGCTAAGACTTCAAGAAGTGATAGTCGGTAGGAGTAAGGTCTGAAGAATAAGTTGGGTGGGGAAGAATAAGCTGGAGCGTCATTAGTGGAACGTAAGGTCTAGCATTGTCATGAAGAATGATTGGCCCTCTTCTGCTGACCAGTCTGAGACGGATGAGTGGCAATTTCACGACAATATGTTTCTGCAGTAATGGTTTTTCCGGGTTTTAAGAAGTTATAGTGGAGGAGTCCAACAATTCCCCACCAAACAGTCATCATAACCTTCTTTTTGAGGAGCTCGAGTTTAGGGAAGGTTTTTAGTGCTTCATTTTGGTCAAACTACTGCGAAGAACGTTTTTTTTATTATTGTACAGAATCCACTTTTCATCGCAAGTTACAATACGGACGAGAGATGGCTCGGTCTGGTTACTGAGAAGAAGCGACGAGCAAATTTCATATTTGCGCATCTTCTGATTTTCATTCAAATCGTATGGTAGTCATTTGTCGAGCTTTTTTGATTTTCCGATCGCATGCATCGCATGCAAATGGTTACAGGCAGTTTTCTGGCCAACATGAAGTTCTTGGCCAATTTTCGAGTAGTCTTACGTGTATCTTTCTCAATGACGGTCTTTAATTGACCGTCATCGATGACAGATGTGCCTCCAATACGCTCACGATCTTCAAGGTTCAAGTGTCCACTGCGGAATCGTTTAAACCATTTCTGAACTGACCACTCACTGGTCATTTCCTCACCAAACGTTTCGTTGATATCGCGAGCAGTTTCAGCTGCTTTACGTCCTTTTTTGAAGTTGGATAGCAAAATTGCTCGAATATCGCGCTTTGACAGTTACATTTCAGATGATTGTAACAACGGTGAGGGCAAGTCTATGTCTGTATTATCAGACAACTGCAAATAAATGTTTAAAAAATTCAAGACTCTTCAAAATCCGGTACAAATACTTCATGGTTCGAAACCTTGCTTACTTTTTACTCAACGTGATATATATATTGCGGAAAACTTAGCGGCCATTTTCTTCTTTTTCTTTTCTTTTTGTTTTCATATATCTTTATAATCAATTTATGAAAAACTTCTTCCCAACATTACTTCCTTCTACTGCTACTGCTGCTCTTGTCTATTTGTCTGTAGTTGAAACAGTAGGGGTGTAATTAAGGAACTGTGATTTTAAGTAGATATCTCAATCACAGTCATAAAGATTATCTCAGTGAAACATTCATCTAAATTATCGACATATACATAGATACATACACATATGCAAGCATACATATATACATAGGTATGTGTGTATGTATGTATTGAGTGTAACTGCTGAGATATCAACAAACACTTTCCTCACATGGTCAATGACAGATGGTAAATTATGGCTGCATTCAATACTTCACAAAATATTCTTCTATAGATTTTCTAGTGTCAGTCATTGGACTGGTCATCGTACCATGTGGGAGTTTTTAGTTGGTGATATCTATTCATTTCAGTCTTATATTTAAATTAACGATCTTTGGTACAGGACATAAAAGAATGCATCATAAGCAACAACCAAGTTTTATAGACATGTGTAAACTCACTCACACACAAACATATATACATTTACCGCCAGAATATATATGTATATGTTCATGCTAGCGTGTGTGTGCGTGTGTGTGTGTGTGTGTGTGTGTGCGTTTGCGTGCGTGTGTGTGCGTGTGTGTATCTGTGTTTGCGTGTATCCTTATTGTACGGGAGCTAATGTAGGTATATCTAAGTATGTAACGGAAACACACCACGGTCATCCTCCCATCGTCTGTCGTACGTTGCTTAAATAAATCATAACCATTGCGTCATGGTGGTGCTTTTTTCTCACAAACGGTGCCCAACTGCCCCTACTATTCTGTATAGTCGATAAAATCAAAACCAAACAATGCGCGAAATTAAGAATATAAAATGCGAC
>NC_069004.1:8990970-8991800 GCF_001194135.2 Octopus bimaculoides | reverse complement strand
CCACACTCACTGCTCAACGTCCGTAGACTGACACTGCAGGAAATACACTTCACAGTCACAATTATATATTTATATACATATACAGAAATACATGTATATAAACACGGGTGCACATATGTATGTGCGGGCGTGTGTGTGTATGTGTGTGTGTGTGTGTGTGTGTGTGTGTGTGTGTGTTTGTGTTTCGGCGCAAATGAAATAATGGTGTTCAATCAACGAAGGGACGTTTGATTATTCGCTTGAATCTGATTCCTTCTCAGCGTCACTTCTTAAACGTTCTCTCTAAGTGTGAATCATTGTGCTGGTCATAGTTTGGACCTAAATATGCATATATGTGTATGTGTATGTATATGTGACTACTCGCACATACACACACTCACACTCACACACATGCATGCTAACTCACTCGCCGCACACTCATGCACACTTCACCTCACCTTTCAGTACCTAATCGAACGGCGGCTGCTAACCAGATCGTCGATACGACTCTCTTACGCAGACATCACTCACCCAAACATAAACACACGCGCGCGCGAAGATACTATCACACACACACACGCACACACACTGACCATTTTCGCACTCTCCTGCATTAAAGATACTTTCTCTAGCTCTCTCCACTTCAGCCATGTAACCACACAAATGCTTTTCCTGGATCGTTTTTCTCCTCCAGACCTATACTTCTCCTCTTTCTGGCAAAGAGCTATGCTCGAAACGCTAAATCCTACTCTTTTATCCATATTTACTGAGCATCAATACCTTCCACGTATACTTCGACATGCTTTCTTATTTGTTATCTTTAATGTTCGATTTGTCTATATATATATATA
>NC_069004.1:8986895-8989260 GCF_001194135.2 Octopus bimaculoides | reverse complement strand
ATATATATATATATATATATATACCTGTATGTATGTATATGTATGTATGAATGAACGAATGTATGCATGTGTATATATATATATATATATATATATATGCATATATGCCTACACACATACATACATGTGTATAGGCATGTATTAGGTATATATATTTACAACTTGCTATCCATCAATCCATTTACCTGACTGTCTGTCTGTCTATCTACTTCACTTTTTTATGTATACATGTTCGTATTTCTGCGTGTGAGTTTTCTGTGCTTAAGAACATTACAGAACCTTATTAAATTTTGTGTAAGCCTACAGCTAAACTTTCAGGGAACTCATATACACGTGGGCACTCGTTTATATATGTGTGTGTGCGTGTGTATGTATGTATACAAAAGATATATATATATATATATATATATATATATATATATATACATTGGCATGCATACATATATACATATATACGTATTTTTAGGCACATACACATATATGCATACATACATACATACATAGATACATTCGTACGTACATACATATGTACGTAGACACATACACATAAGTATGGATCTTGCATTGAAAATAAAACAAGGAACATATTTAATAATGCGAGCATTTAAATGTCGGAAGATATCGATAAATAACTATTGAAGTTTTAGCTTCCGTCTCCGATGTTGTGCACCTGCAAAATACTTTTAGCTAGTTACTTTTTTTGTTTGCAAGTAAATATGCTCGCTATATTTCGTTTTACATTTGTTGTTCAGATGTAGTAAAATAAAAAATAAACATACAATGTGCTTCTCAAATAAACTTCCCTTCGTAACTAAATATAAATCTGTGTTTTTGCTGGTGTAATTATTTCCCCCCAAAATAGTTATTCCAATGCGGCAGAGTAACGAAATATATATGTTGTTTATATTTCTCAAATATTCTCTCTTTCAAAACTGCATGTAAATCTCTTTTAATGCCGTTTTTCTTCTTATTTTCCCCTAAAATATTTCAAAATCCTATATTCTGAGCTTTCTGACTCCCAAACCTATGATTCGTTCATGTTTCGATATCCATTTTTATGAAGATAACAGTATTTCTTACATAAACACATGGTAACTCATCTTTAAGCAAGACTGGGGTATAGTGTGTTAAACTCAACACCCCCAGCACATGACTGGCCTTATTTTATCGACGCCTGTTGGGTGAAATGCAAAGTTAACCACTGGCAGGATTTTGAACCCAGAGCATAAGGGAATGGTATGTGTTTTTTTTCTGTACACTCTCCTCTACTGCATCTGGACACATCTTCTGTGATGTCTTCTACGGCCATTAGGTGTTTCGAGTTTTTCAACAATCAGACATTCTCTCCCAAGTGACCCAGCCGCGATTGAACAAGCCTCAGCTTATGCCCAGTTAGCGCCATCCACGGCTCGTAACTTCTGATCCACAGCCAAGTTGAGGCAGCCTCTGCTGTCTCCACAGTTCAGACAATGATTTGTAACATAAAGAAAATAAGAAATCGTGGGCGTAGAAGCATAGTCGTTGGAATTATCTCCAGTACATCATTGACCCTCAGAAGAAGGATGACCTTCCTGCTTTCCTAATGGTATTCCGCCTCTTGATACCAAGCATGCAGTAAGCTCTATAGGGGCACTGGCCTGCGAACCGTCTGCATACCACTTCCATGGGTTCAAACCTCGATTGTTACCCATTGCTTTGCCATCACTTCACCAGCCCTACATATTTCCTCCTCCTACTCTAACATGCTTCAGCAACGCGGTTCACCCTGGGGACAGAGAGTAAATACCAACAGGTACTGTGGCCGTCACCTTTCGATTATTCTAGCATTCGTTGCTTAATGCAATCCCTCACCCTATCACTCCTAATCAGTAATAATAGTAAAAACTTATCCTCGAAAATCGTTTACATATATAGTCAGAGAATTGAGTGGAAGGGTTAAAACGGAACTTTGTTCAAATAGAATAGGTGTGGAAATATGAGAAAACAATATAACAAAGGAAAGAAAAAAAGAACAGACCAAAATTAAGATGAAAGAATTAGTATGGGTAGTGAGTGAACGAACAGTATGTGTGTGTTTGTCTGTATGTGTATGTGTGTATGCATTTGTGTGTATGCGTTTATATATACATATATATATATATATACCGAGAGAGAGAGAGAGAGAGAGAGATTGATGTACATCCATCCATATGTATATAGTGAGTATATGTATGTATATACATACATATATATATAGAGAGAGAGAGATAGATAGATAAATACAGAGATTGATATATATATATATATATATATATATGTATATATGCACACGCATATATAGTGTGTATATGTATATATATATATATACATATATGTATATATATAT
>NC_069004.1:8983641-8984310 GCF_001194135.2 Octopus bimaculoides | reverse complement strand
ATGTGTGTCTGTACATATATACGTACACTCACATGAACACACATTCACTTATTCATTTATACATACATACATACATGCAGCGTATATGTAAATCTTTAACTCCATACTATGTATACTAAACAGGAAAGCCTGCGAATTGTAAAATATGTTAATGGTTTCAAATTTTGACACAATGCCTGAAATTTCGAGGGAGAGGGTAAATCATTGATATCGACCCCAGTGCTCAATTGGTACTTATTTTATCAACCTTGAATGAATGAAAGGTGAAGTCCACCTCGGCAGAATTTGAACTCAGAACGTAAAAGCAGACGAAATGCCACTAAGCATTTTGTTTCCAGTATGCTAACGATTCTGCAAGCTCGCCAGATAGAATTGTATGTATGTATTATGCATGTACATGTGTGTGAGTATGTATTTGTGTGCACACTGCTGGTTTGCTTGCACTAGTCTCTGTGTATGTGTGTGCGTCTATGTGTATGCATATACACGTCACCAAATTTGTGCCTGTAAGCATGTTATTCTATTGGATATTAAGCAGAAGCGTTTATGTAAAGCTGTTGGCATATACTGTAGTTTGTGCGTGCATGTGTCGTATATGTATGTGTATGATCAATATCGTGTGTACATACATATACATACATACATACATACATACATATATATATATAT
>NC_069004.1:8981370-8983541 GCF_001194135.2 Octopus bimaculoides | reverse complement strand
TATATATATATGAATGAGTAAGAGAAAGAGAGAGATAAAGACGATACAAATCAATCAATTTGAAATCAGTAAAATAAATAAATATATTCACCTACCTATTGTGATTACAATCGGGATGCACTCCCTCCAATAGACTAGTCAACAAAATTATATTAAAACAAAACAAAACAAAACAACAAACAGAAATAACAACGAAAATCAAGCAGAAAATAAATCAAATAAACAAATAACAGATTGAAAAACCAAAGGAAAAAATAAAATGAACGCAACAGAAGAAAAGAAATAAATAGAAAAATAAATAAGAGTTTCTGTGAAATTGAAAATAAAATTTTAGAAAAAGTTATAAATATACAACTAAATAAATAAAGACTTATTTTTAAGTGTGGGATTTAAATAAACTGTTTGTTTGTTTGTTTTTTTGATTGGTTTGTTGGTTGGTTGGTTGGTTAGCTGGTTGGGTGGCTGGCTGAATGGATGGTTGACTGATTTGCTTGTTCGGTTGACTGGTTGTTGTGCGTCTAGTTATGGCCTTTCGGTACCACTTTTCAACGGCCTTGTTTTCACTTCTTTTGTAAAAGTCTACAGATACAATCGCCACAACGACGACGACGACGATCACTTCGTCGGCGGCGGCGATGACGACGGCGACAACCACGACCGCGCCGACCACGCCGACCACGCCGGCCGTGACAATAGTGATGACGATGACACTGATATTGACGACGTTGATGATGATGACGATGATGACGACGACGACGACAACGTTGTTGATATGAATGGGATGGAGCTGGTAACGCCAGTTAATAATAATAATAATGATAATAATAATGATAATAATAATAATAATAATGATAATAATAATGATAATAATAATGATAATAATAATAATAATAATAATCTTTTCTTTATTCACCACTAAGAGAGAAGAAGTGTAATAACAAAAATGAGAATTATTATTATTATTATCATTATATTTACTATTATTGTCGTTGTTGTTGCAATCAATATTATTGTTAGTAGTATTATTGTTAGTAGTAGTAGTAGTAGTAGTAGTAGTAGGAGGAGGAGGAGGAGGAAAATTATTGTTGTTATTGTTATTGTTGAGAAAGTTTGTTGACAATTATTCAAACATTGTTGGAAATGAAGTTTGTACCAAAAAACGAAAACAAAAAAAAAAAAAACAACAAAAGAAAGAAAACAAGTGAGGGAGACTTAATGATTACCTATTAATGAAAACATAATTTTTTTTTTTTTTGCTTTTAACATTTTACTTGATCATCAACGAAAAAAAACAAACAAAAAGAAGAAAAAAAACAAACAAACAAAAATGCAACAGCGACTGGAATAATGCTGCTGCAGCTGTTGTTGTCGATGATGATGATGATGATGATGATGGTAATGATGATGGTAATGATGATGGTAATGATGATGGTAATGATGATGGTAATGATGATGATGTCCCACCAAGCATATGCCAAGCATTTCCGTAGATTGTGCATATGCATGTATATGTGTATGTATATATATATATATATATATATATACACACATTCATATATATATATGTATATATGTGTATGTATATATATATATATATATATATATATATACACACATTCATATATATATATGTATATATGTGTATGTATATATGTGTGTGTGTTTGCATATACGTATATGTATATCCGTATTTGTATATATCAGTGTATGTGTGCGTTTATATATATGTATGTATGTATATATTCAGTCAGTTCACAAAACGTTATACACTAGAATGCACAGTGTTACTCAATGACTGAAATATGTGTATTATTCTGTACGTATACATCCATACATACATAAATACATACATACATACATACATACATACATACATACAAATATATGTACACACACATACATACACACATATGTATACACACACACACACACACACAAACACACGCACACACATACAAACACGCGCACACACACACACACACGCGCGCACACACACACGCACACACATACAAACACACGCACACACACACACACGCACACACATACAAACACGCGCACACACACACACACGCACACACATACAAACACGCGCACACACACACACGTACATATATAATTGTGAAATTTTTATTCTACTTGGAGATTATGTAATTGTTGTTAACTTTCCTCCC
>NC_069004.1:8973766-8979504 GCF_001194135.2 Octopus bimaculoides | reverse complement strand
TGTGTGTGTGTGTGTGTGTGTGTGTGTGTGTGTGTGTGTGTATATATATATATATATATATAATACAGAATGGAACAAGGACGCAAAACATCTAGACAATTAGGTGATACAAGAAAGGGACAAAACATACCAATAGACGATACAAAGAAAACACAGACAGGTCATTCGGAGTTTTCTCTCTTCAGTCGAGATCCAGATTATCCTTGCAATCTCGGCTGGTTATTCCCGATATTACTCCAATCTGGCCAGCCCCAAGGAAAAACTAAGCTAAGAGCATTAGATTCATTGGAAGAAAGTAGCGAATGTATACAAAAAACAACGACGGAAAAAAACGAACAATGCTACACAAATACAATAAAAATAGTAAAATAGGACATAACAACAGATGTCTTTCGACTAAGGACGAATTAAATTAAGCTGGCGTGTGTAGAAATAAGGCCTTACGGCAGGAATATATGATTTCACAAGCACAGGGAGGAATAATGATGTTGCACGCACAACGGCCGGTCAAGAAAGAAAGATCCCGCTTGGCCGAACACCGGTCACGTGGGAAGAGAAGAGAGAGTGATAGAGGCAGAGAGACAAAAGAATTAGGGAGGGGCAAGAAAAAATGTCAGGGACACAGTGAAGTGAAAAGTGGAGGGTAAGAAGAGAAGGCAAAGACATGTGAGCGAGGGGGAACGAAGGAACGAACAGTGGAATGAACGAAGAAGGGTGAAGGGGCTGATAGACAGAAATAGAGTCATACAAGATTTAGAAAAATGTATACTTACATATAAGAGACAAGTTGTACGTACGCCGCTATATTTACCCATTTACACACACACACACACACACACACACACACACACACACACACACACACACACACACACACACACACACACATATATGCATGTGTGTCAACTTTGTACCAACTTTGGATTAGAAGTTCGTCTACGCCTTATACTTTTTATATATATATATATATCCTTTGTTATCGTTTGATTTGGGTTTAAAAGTACAAAGTGGACTAAACCTTTCATATCCCACCGAACAGATAACAACACCTGACGTGGGTGAGGACCTTCTTTAGCCCGTAGTGTCGGTGTTTCTCCTTTCCCTACCCAATGTCTTCGGGACTTGACATTTTTTATAGAAAACCCAGTTCTCGTCACCAGCCACTGTTCGGTCCAAAAGTTCCTTCATGAGGCGTGACAATAAAAAAGAGCACGCATTCACTCTCTGCGCGCGATTAAACTCGGAAAGTTTGTGTTGAACCCATTGACTCAATTTGCTAACTTTTCCGAGTGCACGCACGTGTCGATGAATGATTGAATGACCAAATCGAAGCTTATCTGCGAGTTTCTCAACAGTTACGATGGAATTTTGTTCTACCAGAGTTTGCGGGACGTCATCATCGAGTTCTACAGATTTTTTAGGACGCGGCTCGTCTTCTCGGCTGTAGTTTACGGCTCATAATTTCTGGAACCCCAGTTGACACTGGCTTACGTTTATTGTCCGATCCCCATGTACTGCATTAATAGTCATCGCACTTTCCGTTGCGCTGTTGACTTTATTGAACTCATAAAGCAAAATATGTCGAATTTGCTCCTCTGTCACCTCCATTATAGCTTTGGAAAAATAGCTATTAAAGTCGAACTGCACTCTTCAGAGCTTGCACTAAGAATAAACACAAGGTAAAATTACTACCTGCTTTTATAGCAAGTTGATACAGATAGTTTATCCAGTCCCCCTCCGACTTTTAGTTTACGCAATTGAAAAAAGCGCATTATTTATGGGATGACCCAATATATATATATATAAATACAAACGTACATACATATATATGTGTGTGTGTGTGCGCGCGCATGTATATGTATCTATCTATATATATATATATATATATATCAGAAGAAACATGTGGAATTAAAAATTCATTACACCTATTCCGGCAAAATTCAATTCATCAACAACCTTTGATGAACCTAAGGGTTAACTAACCACCATCTACTACTACCGTACCTGCTTATATGTTTAAAATTTAATCTCACAGTGGCAGGTTTCTGCCATGATGTAATCTAAGAATACATCTATTAAATTCTACCGAAACAGGTATTAAGAATTTTGAATTCCACTTGTTTCTTCCGATATATATATATACATATACATGCGCACGCGCACACACACACACACACATACATACACACACATATTGGGTATTGACATAAGTAATGATGCATCTTCCCAGGTGCATATTTATATGTTGGCAATAAATTGCAGGCGGCTAGTCGGGTGGATCCTCACCATTTTCAGAACGAGAGAACACGAAACCATGATGGTCCTCTGGAAAACATATGATCTCAGCCGCTCAAACTACTGCTCCCAGCTAAGGGTAAAATTTATAGCAGAACTGGAGGCAATCCAGGGAAGCGATACAAAGAAGATCGTCTCAATGCGACAAGTCAGCTCCTGAGAAAAGCTGAAAAAGTTAAGACTCTACTGCCGAGAACAAAGGTGGGAAAGATAGGCAGTGATAGTCATTTGGAGAATCCTCGAAAGACTCTACCAAACTATGGCACTGAAGGTTACACAAACAGCAGAAAGTGGCGCAACTGCATAGTGCCAAAGATCCCAACATCGCCATCAAGACAGGACCAGATACTGCAACAGTTTGAGTTTCAAGGACCCACAGCTCTTCAATATCTTCCCAATAAGTCTGAGAGACCTGCAGAGGGTGGATGTAGGTGTCTTCAAAACAAAACTGGATCTCCTGATAAGCCTACCCCACGCAGGAAACGCAGATGAGGGCAGCAGCATCAAACTATCTCATTCACCAAATGCCACATATCAGAGGCGGTTTCAAGTAGTTAAGTTGTAGCAAAGCTTAACGGTGGTGCCCCTACATGGCCTCTGTTCTAGAAATGAAACCTGTTAAAGAGTTAAAGAGTATATACAAACAGAAATCCAGTAATTGGGGGAAATTCAATTCGTAAACACAATATTTATATTTATATTTACCTGTCTCTTATAGATTGCTTCAAGTCAATGACAAAACTTGAAACCTTCAACTTATTGTGTGTTCCTGTGATAGATACTGGAAACAGAAATTGTTGGTCTTATTGCCACCCGAGAGCGTTCTGTTATGAGTGTTAATCTGTATGTCGGACTCTCAAAGGAGTTCCAGCCAGCAGAAAGAGAAGTCAGTTGAGTCGTTGAGGAAATCAACTTCTTGAAAATATTGTTACAATTATGCGCTTATATACACGTGACAGTGTCTGTGTTTGTGTAAGTTTGGTGTTTATTTTTAAAAGTGTATGAATATATGCATAAACATATGTAGGCACGTATGTAAATATGTATGTATGCAAGCATCGATGTATGCATGCTGGTATGTATGAATGTTATGCTTGTATGTAACTATGCTTGTAATATGTGTATGCATCTGTGTATCTTGTAAGTATGTACGCAAGTGCGTATGTATGCGTGTGTATATGTGTACGTATGTATGTTTGGCTGTATATGCACATTTGCGAGGTGCGTTCGTTCGAGTGTACATCTATACAGGAGTATATCTTGTTTGTGTTTTAGATGTGTATTCAGTTGTAGGAACGCATTTCTGTGTATAAATATATGCACACGTGTGTGTGCGTGCGTGAGAGAGAGAGAGAGAGAGAGAGAGAGAGAGAGACATACAGACAGATAAACAGACAGACAGACAGAGATAAATAGATAGACAGGTAAAAAGATAGAGAGATAAAGAGAGTGAGTGAGTGAGAGTGAAACAATCTTTGTCTAGGTTTATATCGCTGCTGTCGCAAAACATCGCGTTGCATAAATCATGCATTAATTTTTTATTAGGGGCCCAATTCATTTTGCACAACAGTAGCAACAACAACAACTACAACAACTGTAACAGCAACGACAGCAGACACAACAACAGCAATAAGAACATCTAAACAGCGACGACAGCAGCTGCAACCGCAGCAACAATAGCCGCGGCGCCAACGACAATAGTAATAAAAACTGCAACAACAGGTACGGCAGTAGCAACAACAACAACAACAACAACAACAATAGCAGCAACTGCATTAACAGCAGGAATAACAGCAGCAACAACTTCAGACAATAATACTACTACTGCTGCTGCTGCTGTTACTGTCGCTGCTGCAGATGATGATGGTGATGATGATGATGTTTCGTCGCTGCTGCATTTGTCGTTGCTGTGAAGCCCATAACAGCATCGACAACAATAGGAGCAACAACTGCTTTCAATAATTAGTTAGTTTGGGTAGGTGGTGGCTTGGCAGGTGCCACAAAAACGGTGTGGAATGTGCCGTGCAGTGTTCGAAACCGACTTTTCCCTTGTTTTATTAATTTCTGTTTTTTTTTTTTTCCTTTTAATCCATCTGAAGTTAATAACTTAAATGTTTAAGGATCTATTAAAAGGACCTGTCAGGAAAATGTGTGCCCTTGTTTGAAATCACTTTTTGTTTTAAAGAATCAGAATCAGTAGAGCATCGCATAACATATTTTGTGATGCGTTAGTCTGTGGTGTTCGTGCAAGGTATTTTATCGTGTTACGGTAGCTTCGTTTCCAAGTTCAAATTTCCGGTGAAGTCGATTTTACGATTTATATTTCTGTGATTTATAAAATAGTCTTAATCACAAGAACCCCCACATCCACCCCTCTTTCTTACTAAGCCATGATGTCTTTACAAAAACTATTGGGCTGGTGTATAATTATTGCAACTTATTTTCACCAAATTTTATTTAACAAAAACAATAACAACATTTAACAAAAACATATTTAAATGATGGTCTGACAGTCTGCCAAGCAAATGGGAAGCAGTAATTGAAGTAGATGATGAATATGCTCCGGAATAATCATTTTTGTTCTTGCTGTTTCTTGCTGTTGTTGTTTAGCAATATCGAAGCATATCAAGAAATATAGCATACATTCTTTTATTCTTTTATTCCTTTACATGTTTCAGCCCCAAGGCTGTGAATAATCACATTTCGATACTGTAATTTTGGTGGGATTAATTTACACTGCATACGAAAATACAGGCATATTATCACGGTACGTTATTAAACACTCACAGATCTACGCATACATACCTGACGACTGACATGTGTGAAGTGTCAATACGAAATTTTATTTTCATTTCCTTTAAAACAATACACATTTAATGTTCCTTGGCCGATTAATAATTATCGCAGCAGTTGCAAAGTTGGCAGGTAAAATATAAAATTCTTTGTCTCTCTGTACAAGTGCTTCTATTTCCTTAATTTATACTGCATACAAAAGTACAGACATACTATATACGGTGCGTTATTAAACACACACACATACACACGCATACACATCTACACATACATATCTGACGACTTAATCTTTTTATTAACCACACAGGGTCGAAACACAGAGGGAACAACACAAGGACAGAAAAAACACAAAAGTGGAGGAAAAATAAAATTGAACGAAAAGAATGGTAATGATAAATCAAAAGGTGGAATGACCTCTACTCGAACCCTATACTCCAGTTAACGTCAAAGAACGTTTTTAGAAAGAAAAAAAAATTGACACGAGTAATTTCATTTTTGTCTCTTTCTCCTTATGGTAAATATATTTTCTAACTGTATTTGCTTGAAAAAACATACTTTTCTTTATATTAAGCAGTTCATTATAATTACTTTTACGATGTGCCTAAATAAAAACCATCGTTATAGATCAGCATTTCTCAACCTTTTTCGCG
>NC_069004.1:8971553-8972432 GCF_001194135.2 Octopus bimaculoides | reverse complement strand
ATATATATATATATATACATATATATATATATATATATATACATATATATATATATATATACATATATATATATACATATATATATATTACATATATACATGCACATATCTGTGTGTGTGTATCTCTGTCTTTGTGTTTGCCCCCACCACCGCTTGACATTCGTTGCTGGTGTGTTTACGTCCCCATAACTTGGTGCTTCGGCAAACAGACCGATAGAATAAGTATCCGGCTTTAAAAAATAAGTACTGCATGGCCGCAGTCTAATGACTGAAACAAATAAAAGATAAAATCAGGGTAAAGATGGAGATTGTCTCTTTACAGATGAAATACATCAGTATTTATCTAAAGTTCAACCACGAATTAAATATTTTTGAACCAAGAGACAAGTACAGGTTTCTCATTCGGTAAGCAAACTTCATTATCTAAATTGGCTACAAAAATAGCATGGCTTTGATCCATATAACCTGCTACTTTAATTTATCTTATACTCTTTCTACACAGACAATAAAAGATTGAATTATTGCAGCAGTTATCCGTTTTCCTTTCTGTTTACATGTGTTAAATAAGATGCGGGTTGTTTATGTTTGTTTCTGTGAATACAGATATGTTTGAATTTTTTTGTTTGTTTTCTTGTGTGAAGGAAAACCTCGTTATGCGGTCTCTGAAATAAGCTGTTTGATTCTTGTTATTTTTCTATTTGTCAATAAAACTAAGAGCTTCAGCTAATTTTTTTATTTTATTTTGCTTAAATACTGTCCATCAAAATATATATATATGATGGTTACTTTGGAAAATTTAACTCTAAGGCTGTACCCCAGTTCTCGAGCTGAAAATAAAGAGTCAAAAAGTTTACGAAAGAATAAACAATTAACAAAGAT
>NC_069004.1:8967657-8970900 GCF_001194135.2 Octopus bimaculoides | reverse complement strand
TATATATACTCATTCACTCAACACGGGTTTCTTTCAGTTTCAGTCTACCAAATCCACTCACAAGGATTTCGTCGGCCCGAGGCTATAATAGCAGACGCTTGCCTAAAGTGCCACGCAGTGGGAATGAACCCGGGATCATGTAATTGAGCAGCAAAGTTTGTACCACGCATCCATGCCTGTCGTGTTTATGTCAAATTTAAGGAGGCAACTTGTCTTGCAACAAATACCAATTCTATTTCTTGGTAGATATTTAATATTATTGAAATAAACATGTTAAATAGAGTTTGTGTTTTTTTTTTCTTTTTGTGCAGTAACCTTTTTGTATACCATACCTCGGTAGACCATCATTCCAACCATGACAAGTACGCCGTATTTTCCTGCATAATATATTAAGTAATAGCGGATCAAGTATTTTAATCTATTCTTAAGATGCCAGAGTAGGATTCAAAAGAGAATTGGCTGCTAACAGTTGCAGGATGAGCCATAACGTGGAACTTCCTTCGTTGTCTACTTAATTGATTCATTATTGTTATTTCT
Source organism: Octopus bimaculoides (assembly GCF_001194135.2). Classification (NCBI taxonomy): domain Eukaryota; kingdom Metazoa; phylum Mollusca; class Cephalopoda; order Octopoda; family Octopodidae; genus Octopus; species Octopus bimaculoides. The sequence continues at coordinate 8,970,363 of NC_069004.1, read as the reverse complement.
GTCTGATCAGTCCAGCTAAATTGAACTCGCAATCAAATGCTTGTCAGTCGTGACTGCCGTATTTTTGTAATATCAGGGACGACAAAGCCCGAAGTACCATTATTTTTAATACATAGGATACGATTTAATAGAAATTTGACTGCTTTTTCTAGCAGCATATAATTCCTATTTCTTGAAGTTCAACTAGTACATTTGTTGTTTAACCTGGTAATATATCTCTGCATATGTTTCCAGTATGTTAATGATATATGCGAACATAAACATCCTAAAACCAAATAATAGGGATATATAGTGAATAGCAAAGTTGTTTAAGATAAAATAATGATTACATAGATTGTTTTCATTGAGAGGAAACAAAAAATGACAAACTTGTCTGATTTTCTACTTCACGTATGAAACAGCTGTTCGATCCATTTTAATAAATTTATGAGGGAACGAGAAAATGCGTCTGTGGTCGCTTGGTTTTCTAGAAATAGCAGCGAATGTCTAGTTGAAACCACAATCTACCTTCTCAAACAAAGAAGAACACAATGGATAATATAGATAATCACGACTAGAATGATAAATAAATGTTGATATGAAATTATCGTGGAAGCGAGCTGGTATAATCATTAGAACGTCGGACAAAATGCTTTAGCGGCATTTAGTTCTTCCTTAAGTTCTGAGTTCAAATTCCATGGAAGTCAGCTTTGCGTTTTATCCTCTAGGAGTCGATAAACTATGTACCAGTTGAGTACTAGGGTCGATGAAATCGGCTAACCATGAAATTGTTGGCCTTGTTCCAAAATGTGAAACATGATATATTTACCAGTCGACAACGGAACCTGTACCTAGCTGACAGATCAGCTAGACATATCAGTGACAACCCGCAGACACACATGCATGTACGCATCTTCCGGCCATGACCACTCATGGGACTGCTTCCTTTTTGGTAGAATCGTTAGCGCACCCGATAAAACTCTTTACGCTCTGAGTTCCAATCCCACCGAGGTCATCATTGTCTTTCATCCGATAAAATAAAATACCAATCAATTACTGTAGTCGACGGATCGACTTCTCTCTTTCCTCAAGGTTGCCAAACTTCTAACAATTATTATAAGAGCTATTATACAGTGTCTACAGAACTACAGTATATAGTGTATGCTTTCGTTGTGAAAAGATCAGGTTGTGATCTGTCGTAATTTTTTACTGTTACCAGGTTGAGTCAAAATTTATTTTAAGTATGTAAAGCGTTAATTAATAGTTCGAACAAATTATATCAAAATATATCCCATCATATTCTATTGTCTGTTGCCGTAGTTGTACCTGAAGCTCAATTCAACGTCAATACTATTTGGCTGGTTTAGAAGCAAAAACAGGTGGCGTATAATGACTCTATTTGCAATTTTTATCACCACTCCTTATCAAATATGTAAAATAAAGAATAAACACTTAATGTTTATTTAGATATTATATTTGAAAATAAAGGACCAACAATTCAGCAGCTATTAGACAACAAATTGTATCAATTTAATGATTTAACATGGAGATACAAGTTGTAAAAAATCACCAGCGAAAATCTGATAAAACTTTTGACTCTGCTTGGTATTTACAAGTAATACGACCGTTTAGACGTTCATATATTTTCCATGTTGTCGTCGTAGTCACTGTTGTTCGTTGTCGAGCCTCAAGGATCCACACATCGAGTAGACCTATTCTCAATAAGATCTCAAAAACAATATCTCTATTCATGTGCATAGTGTATCTAGGACTATATTATCCAATGCATTTTTCACGTCCTAAAATGGTAGATTGTAAAGATCTCAGTATTTACCTCTTTTCCTCCTAAAAGAGTTTGGATTTTCAAATCTCAAAAGTCATATCGGGTTCTTTTAGCTTGAATTCATAAATTTTAAGAAACTGCATTAAAATTTCTGGGAAAAATATATAAAAAAAAAAATACTCAAACCTTCCTCTTATGAGAAGGTTTGGGTATCTTCAAATCACATTATCCGTTTTAAATATGCAATAAATAATGCAGTGTGGTTGCGTGTGTAGAGAAATACAGAATTCGTTAATGGGTGGAGGTATGATTTGTAAATATTTCATCATATACCTACCCTAACGATAGTTCCATCGATAGAACCAGTTGAGATTTGAACCCAGAACATAAAGAGTTATAACTATACACCTCAGACATTTTGTACGACGCTTTAACATCACTCTTTATAAAAAAAATAGACTTCACTAGCGGGATTTGAACTCGGAATTTCAAGGTACGTAACCATATGCTACAAAGCGTTTGTATGACGCCCTAATACATTTGTCATTCCAAGATAAAACTGACTTTACTCTGATTTGAACACAGAATGTCAAAGATCGTAACTAAATACCTCGAGGAATTTTGTCCAGAACTCTACCAAATTTGGCTAAACCATCACTCGTACCGTACACATACACACTTCATATATCCATACACCTACATATGCAAGCACGCACACACACACACACACACCTGTTTATTGTCTTCTTACATGGCCAGATGTTACGATTCTCCAGCTTCAAATACATATAAGCATACCTATATGTATATGTGTGTGTGTGCGCACGCATATATCTAATATATATATATATATATATATATATATATATTGTATTTTGCAATACTGCCAGATGTTATTTCTCTCCTGAAATACACACACACACACACACACACACACACACACA
>NC_069004.1:8966731-8967155 GCF_001194135.2 Octopus bimaculoides | reverse complement strand
ACACACACACACACATGAGAGTAATGTTGCTTCAATAACGTCCTGTGTGAGGCAGGACATAAATATAAAAAAAACCATAATTCACCTGAAATCATATATCCTATATTTGTCGAGAGGCCAGGAGAAAAGTGCAGTAGAACTTCTTAGTACGAGTGCTCCATTGTCCGAGTAATTTGCAGTACGGCACACAAAGGTGTTATTGAAGCAACACAGGACGTTATTGAAGCAACATTACTCTCATGTGTGTGTGTGTGTGTGCGTGTGTGTGTGTGTATTTCAGGAGAGAAATTCGTAACATCTGGCAGTATTGCAAAATACAATATATATATATGTATATATATATTAGATATATGCGTGCGTACACATGTGTACGTTTATATATATATATATTTATATATATATATATATATATATATATATATAT
>NC_069004.1:8962959-8966085 GCF_001194135.2 Octopus bimaculoides | reverse complement strand
ATTGTTCTAATTACGATCTGACGAGTAGCTATATTTTTGAATAGAACTTATTTTCGATAATTTCAATTGATTTTAATCGATTTAAATTTCTTTTCTATTTGAAAATTGGTTATGAAACACGTGTAATCTTTTTATTATATTTATCTTATGATATTTACTTTACTTTATATTATACTCATTTATTGTGCTTTTAATATTAATTTTTCTATATGTGATAGTGGATTTTCATCGATGAGTTCTTGAAAATTGGTTATTTTCCCTAAAACTATATATATATATATATATATATATATATAAACATATAAACATATACATATATACTTGTAAATATATACATGTGTAGATATATTTATTTAAATATATGTATATGTATATGCACATATGTATACAGATACACGAGAGCATAGACACGCACACACACACACATGCACAAACAAGCACAAATCCGCAGTATGAGCACACAAATCGCATTATACTTAAGATACTTCAGTTAATAAAACCAGTTTACATATTTCTTTTGCATTCTCTTTTAGAGAATTGAGCACTACCTGTAGTACAGATCTTTGGCTCCCTAACCCTTCTGGATTTCTGATCTCTCTGAACCAGGCGTGGCCCCTTGATCAGCACGCTCTAAATTAAACAAATATAATTACTAAAATAATTTAATGAAATACAAGTAGCTCTACTGTTGTTCAAGTTACTAGTATGTGCAGGTACCAATAAACTAGTCTAGCAGCCGCGGTATTTGAAGTCCTTGTTCCTAAACTAGTGCAGAATATAAAAGGTTCCGGACATTCAATGTAGTCAAATTTATCTTAAAATTCAGGACTTGGTAGAATAAGTTTTTAGTAGAAATTAAGATAGTTGAAACTGAAGCTTGCCCGAAATTTTGTCAGTGAACAGGTCGCCGTCTCAAAGCGACGAAAATATTTTGACAAATTAAATTTAGATATTGAAATTAATCGAATGGTTTTTATGCGTTTTTAAATGGCTTATAAACACTTTCCACGCTGCAATAATTTTATTGTACATGAATCATCTTTATACTTATTGTTACACATTGATTATTTGTGTCCATGATTATTTGTGTCCATGAAGAGAAAATAAAGAAAAACAGAAGCAATCATGCTACTCTGATATCAGAAGAAGAACAGGAAGAACAGGCTGTTGTGAGGTGGTGTGTAGATGACATAAGAACACTCCTACAAACACATCACACATACACACATAAACTAACGCACCAACCTTGCAATGGTCCAGTTTAGAAATGACAGAAAGGGAGAGTACTCAAAACAAAGTAGAGAATATTATTTATTTAAACTGAATGCATATTTCTCTGACTTTGGTTTCACGCCATTGCGGTCTTCATGCGAATAGTTTTTTCACTATTCAAAAGTGTTATAGTTTACGTGCGAGATTTTACTTTCGTGTCCGGCTATAGTTTTAATTGGTTATTCTCTGAATCTTATTTCATTTTTCATTGTTGCAGAATTCATTTGTTGATTTTCTACATTAGTCGATGTCATTATTTTATCTGCTTTCTTGAGACCATACTTCACGTCCATTGGCTAATTGGTTGCGAGTGGAGAATTTTTATTATTGTCGTGTTGTCACGTTTCACACACACACACACACACACACACACACACACACACACACACACACACACACACACACACACACACACACACACACACACACACATTCATATATATATATATATTATATGTATGCGTGTGCATATCTATCTATCAATATCTATCTATATATATGTATGTATATATATGTGTGTGTGTGAGTGTATGTGTGTGTATACATAGAGAGAAAGATGTATATATATATGTGCGTATGTATGAATGTACAAATATATCCATATCTATTTATTTATCTGTTTGTATGCACACACACGCATACACACACACGCACAAACAGATAGACAGACAGAGACAGATAGATAGATAGATAGTTATAGTTAAAGATATGAATATATATGTGAATATGTGTGTATGTATGCATGTATATATATATATGTGTGTGCGCGTGCGTCTATTTTATCAGTCAATTAAATGATTTCGTTTATATATCCCCTTTCACTAAATTACTAATCTCCTGATATATACAATATGTGAATGTCCTCTTGCATCATGGTAAATCCCGCTATCATTATTTATTTTCCGTTTCTCTAATTCGTCCTTTTTTATTGGTTAATTCTTTGACCACTTTTTTCTGGTTTTGAAGAGAGAGAGAGAGAGAGAGAGAGAGAGAGAGAGAGTTGTGTGTGTGTGTGTGTATGGCTTTATCTAAAATATTGTCCCGTTATGTTTAGCGTTGCTCAACCTGTACTGTCATTTACGTTGCTAACAAGTCATCGAGTATTTACCAAATTTATAATTTATAATTCACACACGATTAAAAAAAAAATTAATTCATTTACTTCAAGTAGTGAAATCTACCCAGTTTATGTTCACGTGTATTTACTTCATTTTTGTAATTATCTATAGTTATATGTACATTGTCTCAGAACCTCTTACAGAAAGGGTGGCACAGCTTATTGTTTCTCAGTTTATATTTATATGTTTCCCTTTTAGTTCCCATGTATGTTACGGTAGAGATGGTGCATTCCTTTCCAGTAGATATTGTGAAATGAATAATAAATTTGTACTGTACTAGGATTTCTCAATATATGAGAAATCCTTTACTTAATGTAAAATTATTTTAATTGTTACATAAAATCAAACATTCACGTACACACACACACACACACGTATATATAGTTATGGTATATTCTGTCAAGAACGTAGTAGAGTGCAGTATAAAGCTCGTCCATCTTCAGATTTCACCCTGTGCTATCCAGCAGTAGTAGTACTATACGTACTTCCAGATTTGCGTTTGAGCAGCTGTAGTATGTGAATAGATCATTGAAAAAAAGTTTGGAGTCAACAAGAAAGTGTACGGTTAAACATTTATTTTCAATCACTACAATTGTTTCCACGCAACGTAGTTCTCCAGTCGTGCAGCTACTTGATTATGCAGCCATTTCCCTGCATGATAAGATCTGGTTGTGTTTCGTCTGGTTGTGTTTCCTCTGGTTGTGTTTCCTCTGGTTGTGTTATATATATATATATA
>NC_069004.1:8961510-8961858 GCF_001194135.2 Octopus bimaculoides | reverse complement strand
TATATATATATATATATATATATATATATATATATATATATATATATTTATTTATTTGTATATGTACATGTACATATATATATAATTATATGTATGTATGTATATATATATATGTATATATTTATGTACATACATATATATAACTATATATAGACATAACTTTAAATATATTAATATTTATATTCATATATTTAATACATCCATATATATGTGTGCTTGTATATATATATATATATATGTGCATATATGTATACATCTATGTAGCTATATATATAGATACACACACAATTACATACAACACTCTCTCTCCCTATATATATATATATATATATATATATATATATATAT
>NC_069004.1:8961199-8961500 GCF_001194135.2 Octopus bimaculoides | reverse complement strand
TATATATATGTATGCATACATATATGTGTGTGTGTAAGTATGTCTGTATGGATGTGTGTGTGTGTGTGTGAGTGTGTGTGTGTATATTTATATATATATGTGTATGTATATATATATATATATATATATACATATATAAAGAAATAGACGGAGCAAGGGAGAGAGAGAGAAAGAGGAAGACGAAAAGAGAGAGAGAGAGGTAGATTGATAGAGAGATACACGCTCGTATGCGCGCCTATGGAAATAGACTGGGAAATTTTTTTTATGCGGGTCCATTTGCGTATGTTGGTATGTCAGTGCG
>NC_069004.1:8956836-8960708 GCF_001194135.2 Octopus bimaculoides | reverse complement strand
ATATATATATATATATATATATATATATATATATATATATATACACACACACATATATATATATACACATATATATATATATATATATATGTATATATATATATATATACACACACACGGACATATAGATACATGCATACGTACATATATACATACATACATACATACATACATACATACATATATATGTGTGAGTGTGTGTATATATATATATACATATATGGGAGAGTTGTGTGTGTGTACGTGTGTGTGAATGCATGTATGGTAAAAATGAAGGATACTGCCTACAAATTTAACGATATGTCCCTGCTTAATACACGCTGGGTGTATATTTCTGTCTTGCTGTTCACATGTTTTTCTACATTGGATTTTAAGAAAATGTCATTGAAAAACCCTAACGATCGAGGAAGTAATTTTAAACAGGAATTCGGTTTCAAACCCCTCTTAATGAATGGTAGCCATGTCTCGGGTACATTTGATGTGATGAAGGGCGAGAGGAAACCGGATTTTACTGACTTACCTAACTTTGAGAATAGGTTTTCTTTTGTGAAGTATACCTGCCAACCTGTTTCTGTAGCAGCACTTCTTTCAAGGCTCGGAACCACCTTAAACCTAAGCTACATGTCGGTGAAGCCACCCGTTGACACGTCAAATAAGACTGCTAAGAACACGAGTGGCATTCGGACAGATCATCCAGATCAACGACAGGTTTTTGCTGAGTTGGCGAACGAACCTTTGGAAATTTATAGTAAAAATGATCATGATGATAATGAGGACAACGACGGCGGCGACTACCTCAGCTACAACCACGATGATAGTAATGAAAAGGATGATGATGGGGCTGTAAGGTCATTGGAAATACTGCAACAGCGAAGGACAAAGAAAACGACAAACCCTGATATCGTCAAAAGATTTACAGATCGTCTTAGAAAATCGCCAGAAAGCCGAGCAAAGCGAAGGAAAAGCAATGAACAGAGAAGATTACCTTGGCAATGTACAAGTCGTCATACGTGGCGTGACCTGGGGAACAACTATTTCCCGCAGTACATTCGAAGTGTTCGTTGTTTGAGCAAACGCTGCTGGTTCGATCATTACCGATGCCAAGCGAAATCATCTCGAGTTAAGGTTTTGGTGCGGAAATCAAACTCTTGTGTGCCAGTTCCAGTCAGTGATCAGTCGAACTCACACTATGAACATCTCTGGGTTTTCAAGGAACGTTCAGTGACACTTTGCTGCGAATGTGTTGAAGCTTGATCCTTTTGTTTCACTCTCACCACTCGCCGCATCATTCTCACGCTTACACACACATGCACACACATCACATGCACACGCTCTTACACATACACGTACAGACACTCACACATATATATACGCACGCACGCACACGTACACATAAAGGCATACACACATACGCGTGCACGCACACACATATTCACACACAATTACAAGAAAGCTTTCACTTTAAATCAAAATTTACGGTCAATTTTATATTCCAATGAGATATCTATCTATCTCTCTCTCTCTCTCTCTCTATATATATATATACATTCATGCATACGTACATACATGTATACGTACATACATGCATACGTACATACATACGTACATACATACGTACATACATACATAATATATACATACATATATGTATGTGTGTTGTGTTATAATTTAGAACTTAATTTTTGGATACACAGTTGCAAAGTAACTGTAAAGTTATCCTGGCTGCCGTTGCATAAACCATAGATTTAAGGTTTCAGAACATAAGATTTTCTCGACCAGGAATTGCTTTTGAAGTTCCACAGTCAAAAATATTTCAAAAATGCATTAAACTACAATCATACTGAATTATTCTCATCGGATATATATTACACCAATTACAAACGGATATTTTTTACTTTGTTGAACTACAGGTACACTTTCTAGGAATGAAATAGTTTTAAGAAATTTCGAATAATGTAGGTATGTATGGGTGTGAGAGAGAGAGAGAGAGAGAGAGAAAGAAAGAAAGAGAAATAATGTGTGTGTGTGTGTGTGTAGGTGAATGTGTGTATGTAGTTTTGTGTATATTCAATGTAGTGTGTAAAATTTTGTTAATCGACATATCGTGTGCACATGTCAGTCAGTATGTATGTGCGATTTGGTGTGAGTGTGTGTGAAATCTCTTTATATGTATGTTTCTGGTTTTCATAAACTTCATTATTTTCAATATCAAGTTCTAAATTTTATTATCATTATTGTTATTGTTGTTTTTGTTGTTGTTATTATTATTATTATTATTATTATTACATGTTTGACTTATGCTTTGTATTTGTACAAGTTTGTCTTACGACGAGGGTGCCATATATTTGGTTTTGTACAAAGTATTGTTGTAGAGAACGTTTAAGAAAACATTAAAAAAATTTATAAGCTTGTTTTAAAATTTGGGATTACATAAACAGTATTTTACGTGGGATATGAGCAGTTCTCACTGCCATGCAGCGAGACTGAACCTGAAACCATGTGGTTTTGAAGCAAACTCCTTACCACACGGCCACGACTGCGCCTATCTACAGAGTGTCCCAAAAGTCATTGATGTAATCCCCCCCCTCTTTCAGGTATCTTCACAAGGAAAATCCGGACTATTCAAGTCTGGGGAACGTGAAAACCAGTTGACATTGCGTATCTGGTGATTATTCTCTCTCCAAAGCACTTACCGTAGCAACTGTATTGTTTCTCTTGCGGCATGAGCATTTACGATGTCATTTTTCATATGCGATGTTGTGGTGTTGCAGAAGTTGACTTCTGCATATTAATTTCCATTATGTCCTTTACATTGCATTAACATTTCAAGTATTTCTTTGTAAAGTTAAGGAAGTTATCAAAACTTGAAACCCATCAATGACTTTTGAGGCTCGAAAGATTCGGGCGCCGAGAATATGAATAACTTCATGTTGGTGTCACGTTCAATATTTTGAGCCCTAAGAAAATTATAGTCGCTTTCCTTGCCCGACTAACTTTATAAAAACAACTTTGTTAAACAGGTTACATGTAAATCATTAGTACTCAACCATTTTTTGCCAATGGACCCCTTTAATTCCTATTTTACATGGGTGGATTCTCATAGTCATTCAATGCTTAAAAAAAACTATTATTATATTTGTATAATTAAATATTATAGGAATTGTATTTAAGAAAATTAAAATATTTTGTAGAGGTACAACCAGTTTATCGCAGATGAATCTTAGCAAAATCTTATATGGAACCCTTCGGAGTCCATATGGCGAAGATAAGGATGATGGGGGTGGGGGGGTGATGGTGGTGACAACGACGACGACGATGATGATTAGATTGTGATGAGGATCACGATGATGATCGTAGAAGAGAGAACAAAGTTTGTGAAATGCGAGGGGGTGGCAGGGGTGGCGATAAAGGTAGATAGGGTTCGTAAATCAACCACAGCTACTGTTACATTTATAGATAGCCTCCATCCATAACAATGTTATCTTCGCTAGATCTCCTTCCTTCGACTCCCGAATATTTAATGACCTGGCGCGTTAAACAAGAGTGAGGAGGGGGAGGAGAAGAAGGAAAAGAAAGAAAGGCAAAGAGAGGAACAAATGAAGAGTAAAAAGAGCGAGAGAGAGAGAGAGAGAGAGAGAGGGGAGGGTAATTTATATTATACAGAGATGACACAAAGGCAAGACATTCAAAAAGAAACTAACGAACTTTAAGTCAGACAAGATTATCATTGCATCGGCAAAATCGGCAGAAAACTGGACAAAATATTTTGTGATATTTAGTTGCGAAGTTTCACGTTCAAGTCTGAAATCGTGCCGGGGTTAACTTGAAGAACCCTTAAAATAAACACCAGTTATTTGTATAAAAAAATATCA
>NC_069004.1:8955678-8956225 GCF_001194135.2 Octopus bimaculoides | reverse complement strand
ATATATATATATATATATATATAAAACAAATAATAAATGAGTATATGCATATATACGTACAGGTATGTGTATACCTACGTCTACCTGTATATATAGGTGCATATCTGGGTACAGGACATTGCAAACAAAACGTAGACAAGAAAATAATAATAACCAGAGTACAGAAAACACACAAGCCACATAGAGAACATTTTCCTTCATCAGCTACCCCCGTTTTAACACCGGCGTTTATATATATATATATATCGATCGGGCCTCCACACGATTTACTTCTATCAAATTCATTCACACGCATTAGTCAGCCTGAAGACACCTGTCCATTGGATGCCGCGCAGGGGAAATGAACCCGAAACTACGTGGTTGCAAAGCGAGCTTCTTAACCAACAACACACACAATGCCCTATATTTTGCTTTCAACTTCTTTGTTTCGATTTATGTTCCTCTCCCTACCCTCATTCTCACTCCGTCCCATATTCCTTCCTCTTTATAACTTGTTGCTCTCTCTCTCTCTCTCTTCCTCTCTCTCTCTCTCTCTCTCTCTCTCTCT
>NC_069004.1:8951440-8955668 GCF_001194135.2 Octopus bimaculoides | reverse complement strand
CTCTCTCTCTCTCTCTCTCTCTTCCTCTCTCTCTCTCTCTCTCTCTTTCTATCTCATACTCATTTCTTCTCTTTCTTGCAATCACTCTTTACCCGATTCGTTTCTTTTCTCCTCCGAAGAAAAAGATGGAGATGACTAACAATGAAACATTAAACCAATGTTTTCTAGTATCAAAATATTATCAAATAACTTTAAATTATAATTTTTTAACGTGAAAATACTTAATAATTGAGTTAATATAATATTTTTTAATATTCAAATGTTAAACATTAAAATATTTATTATTAAAAATATCGATTTCTAAAATTACAAATATCGATTCGTACTTAAAATAAGTTGTCAATTAATAGCGTTAAAACGTTGATTGAACAGCATAACAAAAACTGATTTGTCGCTTCAAATTATCGATCCAGAATATTAAAACATTATTTAATTACCTTCTTAAAATGATATCTTCTATTTCTTATCGATAATAAATCGTCCACGCATGCATATCAAGATTTATTATTGGATGGCGGATATCAATACGCATTAGCAAGTGATTTGTTGGTTAAATTCTATAAACAAGAGCCATTCTTGTTTGATTCATTAACCTGCAGTTCTTAGGCCGACGAGGCATAACCATCTCGAAACACCAGTTGTCCTAGGGTCTCCTTACGCAATGAATCTATGTTATGAACACTTGGTGATAATCAAGTTTATGTCAGAACCAAAAGCATAAAATATTCTTTTCTACTCTAGGCACAAGGCCCTAAATTTTTGGGGAGGGGGCCAGTCGATTAGATCGACCCCAGTACGCAACTGGTACTTAATTTATTGACCGCGAAAGAATGAAAGGAAAAGTTTGACCTCGGCGAAATTTGAACTCAGAACTTAAAGACAGACGAAATACCGCTAAGCATTTCGCCCGGAGTGCTAACGTTTCTTGTTTCTTTATTGCCGACAAGGGGCTAAACATAGAGGGGACAAACAAGGACAGACAAAGGGATTAAGTCGATTACATCGACCCCAGTGCGTAACTGGTACTTAATTTATCGACCTCGAAAGGATGAAAGGCAAAGTCGACCTTGGCGGAATTTGAACTCGGAACGTAGCGGCAGACGAAATACTGCTAAGCATTTCGCCCGGCGTGCTAATGTTTCTGCCAGCTCGCCGCCTTCAAAAGCATAAAATATTATCATTTGCGGTTGGTCGTTCCTTGATATACCACGACAGTTCCATCTTATATTCAAAGAATTGATATCATCCAATGATATCTTCATTGGTAAAGAGGTTCAACACTTCGAACCCGCTTTTACGCTTTAGCAAGAGCGATTTCATTTGTCTATGCGCTTGAAGTCAGTAAAAAATAGACTGGAGTAATTTGAAATGAAGTACATTGTCCAAGGACACAACGCTCCGCCCGGTTGGAACACTTGGTGATCTGCCTTCACACATACACACACACACACACACACACTAATGTATGCATGTATATATAACAGTATATTTGTGTGTGTGTTTATTATTTTGCGTATGTTAGTAAATATGCTTGCATATACATGTGCATATGTGTATGTGTGTGTGTGTACACATACATATGTGTGTGTGTGTGTGTAAATATGTGTGCGTGCAAATTTATGTATGTGCGTGTGTATGTCTGCGTGCTGCACCTGAGTGTCTGTGTGTGTGCGAGTGTCTGTGTGTGTGCGAGTGTCTGTGTGTGTGTGCGAGTGTCTGTGTGTGTGTGTGTGCGAGTGTCTGTGTGTGTGTGTGTGCGAGTGTCTGTGTGTGTGCGAGTGTCTGTGTGTGTACGCTTATGTGTGTTGAGAGGTGGCGACGAGAAGTTCACTGACGTCAGTCGTCACTGATTCGAAATCAAATTAATTGTTGCGCCAATTCTACCGCTAATTAAAAGATCATGAATATATATATTTAACTTCCAAACAATCTGATTTTAATCACCCAATGAACGTAACGAGACGAATACCCTCCCTCTTTCCACGATAGATTTCGAGACAAGACATCTTTGCTCTATCTATCTATCTATCTATCTATCTATCTATCTATCTACGTATATATATACATATATATATACGTACATATATATACATATATAATATTTACGCATACACACACACACACACACACACACACACACACACACACACACACACACACACACACACACACACACACACACACACACACACACACACATATATATATATATATCAGCTTAAACCTATTTTAAGCATTTTGGGTTGTGTTTTTTTTACCTTTAAATTCTTTCTTTTATTATGTCTTGTATACTTGTTTATTTCTGGCTATCAATGAATGTATTTATTTACATTAATGTATTTTGTTTATATGTATATATTTTGATTTCTTGTTTATTTACAAACAATCTTGCGTTTTTATTGCTTCTTTGCTTAAGTTTTTAAATTCAATTTTATTTTATTTTTCAATGGGAATATGTTACTATTCTTGATGATTAAAAGAACGTTTTACGACCTGCCTTATTTTATAGTGGAGAAAATATCCACCATGATGTCACACAAGTGCGTACACACACACACACACACACACGGACAAACACAGGCATACACATGCACACATAGACACACTTGCTCACACACATTGACACACAATCTCATACAGATACAAGCAAACTCGTACGCATATACAGATAATAAACACAAACGCACAAGCACAAATACACTCACACACATAAGGATACATGCATACACAGCTATACGCTCACAGACACGGAAATGCACACACACACGTTTAGATACACAAGCACATACACACACATTTATACTCAGATACACAGAGAGAGACACGTAAAATAACAGAGATACACACGGATACTAACACACAAACATAAATACACAAAAACACACTCAAACACACACAAACTCTTACGTACGAACTCTCTCTCTCTCTCTCACACACAAACATACTCACACACAGAGAGACACACACACTAATGCTAAGTCAAATTAGAGCGTTTATATTCTTTATTCAAATTCGGCTCTTAATTTTGCTAGTAGAGTTGTCACTTGCTACTTGTTCTTGCACAGATAGTGGTGCCAATTGAAGTAGTAGTAGTAGTAGTAGTAGTAGTAGCATTTCAGTAAACAAACCGAGAAGATATCTTGCGGAGTAGTAGTTATTTTAACGAGATACGTCTTATTATCACCTGAAGAGACACATCTACACCGACTGATACTCCAGATTGATGTTAGATGGGTCGAAGCAATTGTAATCAGTAATAAACATTCTCGGATCTGTCATCTTCCGTCTCTCTCATTAACCAAATATATATATGTATATATGCATTATTCATGTGTATGTATGTATGTATGAATGTGTGTATGCATGTGCGTACGTATGTATGTATGTACGTATGTACGTGTGTGTGTGTGTGTGTGTGTGTATAATATGTATGTGTGTTCACTTCTGTTTTAATTATCTGAATTCTTCCTCTGATGAAGAAGCTGGTTTATAATAAGGACATGGGATGTAGATAAGAATAGCAATGTCACATTCTAAAGCTGATCAAAGTCTTGCTTATTTCTTTTGTTCCACTTATAGATTATATTTATAATGTGCGAGTTAGCTGATTGTAATCGTTTTCTGAAAACCCTAGTTTATCCAAATTGTCATTTAGGCTTTTACACACAAAATCAAGTACACAAACTGTTATTGGTATAAATGTGAATTTATAATCTGGATACAAAAGCTGGAGGCCTCTCGAAGCAGTGAAAGTGTCTACTTATTCATCGCTCGTGGCCTCTAAACAGAATGTTTTCTGCGCGCCTCTTTATTATATGCACCAACGAGTACACATTCCCATACACACACACCACACACACATACACAGATATACACATACACATATACATATTCATACACACACACATACAAGCACAAAGAGCAATAAGCTGTTTTCTTTTTAAATAGGTGCATAACAAACTTTCAAACAGCAGTTGTAAGGATTTGAAATTTCATTAAAAAATTTACTGAAATCTTAAGACCATATCTCATAGCCACAAAGACGCCTCTCTCTCTCTTTCTCTCTCTCTCTCTCTATCTCTCTCTCTCTCTCTCTCTCTCTCTCTCTCCCTCTCTCCCTCTCATTGTTTCTCACTCTTTCCACACCCATAGTCACACACACGCATATATATGTGTATGTATATATAAATATATATATATATATGTATATGTATACACACACACACAC
>NC_069004.1:8947962-8950857 GCF_001194135.2 Octopus bimaculoides | reverse complement strand
ATATATATATATATATACACACACACACACACACACACACACACACACACACACACACACACACACACACATATGACATCATATCTGACTCTTTTTATCAAACAATGTAGGTATCCCTTACACATGTGTATTGTATGCGTATGCGTGTATATATGTGTTAGTCTATGTGTCTGCGTGTCTTTGTAATTGAACCCCCCTCACTTGTCAACCGGTATTGGTTAGTTCACATCCACGTAACCTGGCGATTCGGCAACAGAGAAAGATAGAATAAGTACCAAACTTACGATAATTTAAGAACTGATATCAATTTAACCGCCCAGTTTGCCTGCTGCCCGATGATTGAAACGTATAAAATAATAATTGACTTTCGATCTGTTACGTTTGCCTCTTGTATGAAACAACTCGAAACGTTGTCATATGACATGTCATATGACATGTCATATGACATACGAATTTACTGTCTCATTATGTTCTGCAACGATAATATATTATTATGACTTCGACAATATATTGTCATTTATCTTAGTCGAGTCTATTTATGAAGGGCTCAAGGAAAATTTATGAGCATTTAATAAATATTTCGTGGGGTGGGGCGTAGCGTAAGTGGGTATGCGCTTATAAGTGGGTAATGCGTTATGCCTAAATGTCAACGCGAGAATTTTCGCGAGATAATGAAATGAGAGGAGAACAAACTCAGCTGGTATTTATTTCATCGATCTCAAAATGATGAACGGCGAAGTCAACCCCGGTGGCATTTGAACCAGAATGTATAAAGTCGGAAGAAGAGCCTCTAAGCATTTTGGCCAGCGTCCAGCATGCTAACGACTCTGCCTCACATGGAAACCGGATGAGGGGAACATATTATTATTGATATCACACAAGGCATACAAATATTACATCAGTGTAACAGTAACCAGTGTTATATCAACTGACAAAAGATGTGGAAATTGCATTGGAGTAGTATAGTAACAGAAAATGAAAATAAATATAAGAAATAATTTACTGCATAAATGCAATAAAAAAAAATTACCGTCTTGTAGCAGCCATTGTCCATTCTATCGAAATTCTAAAATATTCGTTAGTGTAAAGGAATACGTTGACTGGAACGAAATAATTTGGTATCAGCATTGAAAGAATAATGGAATGAAAGGAATGATCGACGTAAAGATTACGGATGTGGCAATGAAGAAATTAACGAATGAACGAATACATAATAATTGAATAATTCAATGAAAGAATAAATAAATGAACGCATTCTAAGATGCCAACGTCACTTGTGGGTTTCTTGTTTGTAGTCTCAATGTTGAACAGTTTTTACGAGTAAACTTAATTTAAGAAAACCACTTAGATTTATACACACACACATAAACGTAATGCGCACAGATAAATATGTAGACATGTATATCTATATATATGTACATTTACACACACGCACACACAAACATACATACATACATATATATAATATATATACACATACACACATACACGTACACATATATGCATATACACACATACATACACATATATATATGTGTGTATGTATGTATGTATACCTAAACATTACATTAGTGGCCAACCTCTCTTGAAGTCATATTTTTAATGAGGTTTCAAGTCCTGACTGGGTTAATTTCACTGACCTAGTTGTTTATAACATTTACGTCATTTCCTCGCAGTATTTTCTGGTAATTCTTTAAAAATATGATCACCTGGAACTAAAAAGCTATTCTTCGACAAGTGGAAAACTCTTCATCCGCCCACCTCATAACGCAATATGTAAACATAAAGAAACAAGAAAAAAATATCCTTAAATAATGCTAAAAAAAAAACATCCGAAGATGTGTATTCTGGAAGGTGGAGCAGCATAATGGGGAAAGCGCATGAAAATGTTAAGCTTTCAATACACAAGCATAGAATTACGCGTTTATATATTTATGTATGTATGTATGTATATACATACATGCATACACACACACACACACACACACACACACATATATATATATATATATAAAATGTATATATATACGTATGTATTTGCAATGGTGTATATACATATATATTTATACATACATTTCTGTGTGTGAGCTTACATACATGCGTGTATATATACGTATAAATGCATTAATTGCATGTATACGTATACGTGTGTGTGTGTGTGAGTGTACACACACTTTGAACTTACAGTGCAAGTTGTTTTCTGCACACCCCTGTTTATTAGAAGTAAACGCGACAAATGGTCCTACGAAAGGTGATGACAACAACAACAACAAAAATCAACAAAAAATAAACAAAAATGAATAAAAGGCATCAAAATAAGACAAAAATTACGTTTCCACTAATGGTAAAATCCAGATCTTTTCATCAAACTGACAAAGAATTGATAGCCACTAAGAAATCTCCGAAACGATTACATGTTATCGATGTATCGACCACATTGGACAGAGTCCATTAAAAAGGGCTTGCTCTCCACCTACACACGGAGAAACAATGATAAAAGAAAAAAAACGCGAGTAAAAAAAGTCTCTGAAATCGTTGTGTGGTTAACAACAGCAGTTCGTAACAGCGGGGTTTCGGGATCGATTACCCCGCGGAATGGTTCGGACGTTTGCTTTCTGTTGTTGCGTCCGGTTGACTAACACGTCATGAATAGAATACTGGAAAATTTACATGAAATCTGTACAGAAAGCCGAACTGGTGGACGCTTATATATATATATATATATCTGTCCGAAATAGTCGTGACTTCTGCTACTTGACTGATGAAAGAAAGCCAAGAATGCACCGTCTTTGTTTGCCTGTCCTTCTAATTGTTGTTTCTCTTTCCACCATTGTGTAGTCTATCTGTCCAAACGTTTTAATGCCCTATATTGCGTTTTTGTTCCATATATATATA
>NC_069004.1:8946413-8947309 GCF_001194135.2 Octopus bimaculoides | reverse complement strand
ATATATATATATAGCATAGGACAATTAGTAATCAGCTTTTAGCTCTGGCATTTGAAACCGAGTTCTATTAAGACAAGTACAACTTACTGATTGTCCTATACTATATATATATTATGTATAAAAATAATAAAATGACAACAAAAGAATGAGACCTCGATATTATGTAAATAGAGGAATATATATATATAGCATAGGACAATTAGTAATCAGCTTTTAGCTCTGGCATTTGAAACCGAGTTCTATTAAGACAAGTACAACTTACTGATTGTCCTATACTATATATATATTATTATTATATATACATATGACGATAAAGATATATCTACAGCTATCGACTAAGTGATGTGTAGGAGTATGTAAAAAGTAGATTTAGATTAATATAAAGAAAAAAAAAGAGGAAAGACGTGGGAGACAAAGTGGAAAGGTGAGTGAGTGAAATATTTTTGCTTCCATCCCCATTTATTGGTATGGGGTTTATAATATCAATGTGTGATGTAAAAGTCTTTATTCTTTACTTGTTAATCAATGAATTTTCGCTATAAATAGCTTGTCATTCCAGAGACCACCGTGCAAAGAATAGCCAGTAAAATGTTTCATTATGACATCAATTGAAGGTGCTCTAAATATAAAGCTTCTCAGAAAGACGTAAGAGAAGTTAATACGCCTTATGAAAGGCTAAAAGGTTTAAACCATTGCTCCCTTCTAATTATATAAAACTGGGTAAAAAGGGTTCTCTGAAATAAATAGTGACAATCTGAATGTACATGTGTGTATGTATGTATGCAGGCCTATGTCTGTGTGTGTATACATGCATATGTGCATGCACATATGCATGTACATATATATATACGTATATATATATATATATATATATATATATATATATATATATATAT
>NC_069004.1:8944620-8945400 GCF_001194135.2 Octopus bimaculoides | reverse complement strand
TATATATATATATATATATATATATATATATATATATATTTATATATATATATATATATTTATATACGCAAGCATATGGGCATGCGTGTGTGTATGATTATACACATGTAACGAGAAAAATAGAAAAAGAATTATACATACCTGCATGCACATATATATGCGTAAATACATACAACATGCCGCCATGCATAATCTAATACACACGCACCTAAATATATACAGATTATCTATTTATATACATCACCTGTAATATACTGTATCACACGATAGCATATATTTATCACACACCTAACAACTTGTGCAACATTGTAAACGATACACAAATAAATAAATATACAAGTAAATACACAAATAACTACATAAATAAATAAAACTAACACAAACAAAATCACCAACATCACACTTGCCAAAAACCTATTAGAACTTCTTAAAATTGATGTAAAAATAAAATTCCGACACCTGAAAATGAAAGTAGAAACTAATATAAATTTGTCGTCAAATAACATGAATCAAGCTTTAGTGCCAAACACCAAAAGTACCGTTTGAAATAATTTTTTTTTTTCTGTTTAGTTTACATATATTTTATTATTGTCGTTTATGCTGTTATTGCGAAAGAGAAAACGTTTAAAGAATAGCAAATGGAGGAATAATCTCACATTTTAACATCAAAGTAGAGGTTCCATCCAATTTCTTTCATTTCAGTTCCACCCACGCAACACGCAAAATGTTTGCTGTATGTGTGTGTGTGTGTGTGTGTGTATATATATATATATATATAAT
>NC_069004.1:8942562-8944459 GCF_001194135.2 Octopus bimaculoides | reverse complement strand
TTATGTATGTATGTATATTTGTACATATCCTTATTCATTTAGAACGTGTATTTATAAATCTCTCTCTCCCTCTCTCTTATATATATATATATATATATATATATAAAATAATAAATAAGTATATGCATATATACGTACAAGTATGTGCATGCCTACATCTACCTGTATGTATGTTTGTATGTATGTTCATACAGAGAGCGCGCGAGAGAGATACAAACCTACATACATAATACATATTTGGGTTTTTCTTCATCCCTCGTAGGAGGATTTCCACAATTTCTGCTCCATCATAAGAGGAAGTGATGAGACCGAGTACGTTAACGTTATGCTACGGTGTGTATGTGTGTGTAAATGCACACATGTATACAAGCATTCCTAGACAAACGGAAATATATACACACATACACTGCAATATAAATAGCAACTATTTTTTAATATTTGGTTATTATTTTCTTAATCAATCGGTGCAACTTCTGTTGGAACCGATTAATCTATTTTAACCAATGCTAACAAACATTAATATAAATTCATTTTTTTAAACAAAATATCCTGCGAGATTTTATTTTGCAGTTTGCTGCGTGTTATTTACAGTTGTGCATATTTTTTATTGCCTAATACTGTAGTTGTATATTTTGCTATTTTGTTTGGTCGTAAAACGTGTAACACCTTTCGAGATACATTTGCACATATACACTCGCGTGCGTGCGTACACACACATACACACACACACTGGCGTGTACATCCACACATTATCACACTCTCTCAATGCGTTCGTGTGTATGTGTGTCTGAATGTATAAGCAGGGTGAGTGTGTGCATGTGTGTATCTGTGTGTATGTGTGTAAGCGTGTGTGTGTGTGTGTGTGTGTGTGTGTGTTTCTCTCTCTCTCTATATATATAAATGTGTGCCTGCATGTATAAATATGTATGTTTATACATATTTATGTACATATATATGCATGTGTATGAGTGTGTTGGGGGTGTCAGTGTATGTGTGAGTCTAGGTGTTTGTGTGTGCGGCGGTGGGGTGTCTTTAGGTACAAAACTACATATCTACAGAATTAAATACATTTATTGTTAATAAATACGTCACTACAATCTTGGAAAATCATATTTACTATTTAATAATAAATTATTTATGAATTACCTCTTGTCCATTAATATATTATTTCATTATATTGTTTGTTGTTCTAGTTATATTGATACTGTTATTTATTTAAGAATAGCTCTCATATCAATTTTAACTTTGTAATATCTAATATTTATTTAAAAAAATATTTTTCTTGCCTTAACTGTATACAAGTAAATTACAATATTTCTTCTCTTGCATACTCCAAACTTCATTCTTTTTTTCTTTATACTTATATTAATTAGCGATTCCTTTGCGCCTGGCTAGCCGCTATCCGTTTGTGCCAGTCGCCGTCGAAACATCTAGGAACCCATATAGATTTCCCCCGCAAAATAGGGATAACGGCAGCCCATCGAAGATAATTAGCCCCGCGATCTTCAACAAAACATTTTAAATGTACCATTAAATTTTCTGTTTAGTATGGCCCTGTCACAACAAAGGGTTAAGTAAGCCCCTCATCATCCACCGTATTACATTTCCATTGTCACACGCCACTATTTCCCCAACTCTCTAATTTTCTTTGTGTGTGTGTAGGTGTGTGTCCGTGTCCGTGTGTGTGTGTGTGTGTGTGTGGGGGGGGGTTATGTATGTGTGTGCGCGTGTGTGTTTCGTTCGATTTCTTTTCTTTCACGAATTCGCTATGTCCTGAGTTTCCAAATATACGATTTACCTTTCACACACACACACACACACACACAAATTCAGAAACACATGCTAATATGCACTGTGCATACATACATATAGACACACACGCACTCACAAACATATA
>NC_069004.1:8941886-8942552 GCF_001194135.2 Octopus bimaculoides | reverse complement strand
TATGCATATGTGTGAGTGTGTCTGTGTGTGCACGTGTATGCGTACGTACATATATATGTAAATATACATACATACCTATATATATATATATATATATATATATATATATATACTCATACATATACACTATATACGCTCACTTATATATTATGCAACCAAAACGACAATTTTCAAATGAATTTCAAAATAGCAGTGATTATAAATTATATCTAATCATGTGACACTACAATCACTTCGTTTTCTGCTTATCCTGGACGAGATACATGTTGAACGATGTAAACTAATATATCTCATAGGTATTTCATGCGAACTAAATGACGACATTCTCCCTCTCCTTAATCTTCAAACAAATATGTAGACATACATATTTACATACATTCAGGAACGCCCCCCCCCACCACACATATGTTTATGTGTGCATGTATGTATTAAGGAATACCTACACGCTAGCTATTGCTTTCTATAAATTGTGTTGAAAACATTGTGGCTTCGAGCATGTTGTTAACAGACGATGAATGCCTATCATGTGAATTATTGAAATCTATTTAAAAAATAAAAATGTCAGTTGACGTAAAATTGAAAGATATCACAAACGGATTTAGAAACAGAGACAACAACGACTATATATGTGCTTGTGAATATATATATAAACATATATGTATATAT
>NC_069004.1:8930240-8940100 GCF_001194135.2 Octopus bimaculoides | reverse complement strand
AGTACATTTAGGATACTGGCTTTAATAAATAAATTATTATTCCAGTTTAGGAGTCCGCGACTAGAAACTCAATCTCATTAACTGCATCTCCGACACCCTAGATTCACTTTCCATCTGATTATCATTCTCTCTCTCTTTCTCTCTCTCACACACACACACACACACACACACACACACACACACTCACTCTCTCTCTCTCTCTCTCTCTCTCTCTCTCCCCCTCTATCCCTCTCTACCCAGAATAGCTGCCATGTTTAAATGTGGGCACGTACTATCTTTATCTATGACATAACCAATATAATTATCGAGAGGTTAATGCCTCTCTTAACAGCTACATATCTATCAGACATCTTTAAAATATCAATTACGATGAGAAGTCGTAGGAAAAAGGTTTATTATATAAGAAATTACGACACACAGCGCACAAAAAAGACAATTAAAACAAAACAAAAAAAAGCATATAAATCTATCAAGGATTTTATCTAGCAACACCTGTTGAAACCATTGTTTGTTTCGTCATCGCTTACCTACCAATCTCTTGCTTCTGTTTTCCATGTCAGTTGCATAATTTTATTTTTAATTCTCCTTTACTGAAACTAAAAATAAAGATAAATAAATAACTGAATAAATAAATAAATGAATGAATAAATAGATATATAAGGAAAGCACCGAACTTTGAGATTTGATCTAGAGGAATGAGGTTTCCAACATGGTGGCGACAATTTATGTTTTTGAACAAAAAGATCTGAATTGGATTTATTCCTTGCAGGAGAGATCTCCGCTCCACGAAAGCTGTATACTTCTGTATGCCTTTTGACAGCCTGCTGAAAGTAAGCCCGTTTATCCATACAATATTCTCCACCCTAACTCACTTATTTATTGGCAGGCATACTTCGCCTTTCCTCTTCCTCATCAAGTGATACTTGTAGAAAATACAGTACCACACTCATCTAATTCAAGAGCAGCATGCATCTAAAGCCGTCACAATTGCTCCATACATTTATCTCGGCTGTCGCTGAGGAAAACTGGTGAAAATACATCCTTATCAGAGCTAGCAGTGCAAGCCAACTACTCTTCACTTCAGGGCAAGAAGATACTTCATTCTCCAATAATAACTGATGCCCTCCAAAACTCAGATGAAACCCACAAAAGGAATATTGCTCTCAGATCTAAGACTGTACTACTGCTGTTCGCAGATATTTTAGACCACGTCCAGAAAAAGGGCCACTCAGCTAATAAGTATGCTATAACTCACGGACCCGTTACAGCTGCCAGCCAACAGGCGTGCTGTCTTTAATAAATTCTCCTTGCTTCTCTATCTACAATTGCTTATGCTCTTCGGAGATCTCTAAATGGAAGCAAACGCTAAATAAAGTTTTATCGAAATACTGACACCAGCATCGCTTGACAACCGATGGTGGTGTGTTTACGTCCCCATAATATAGCGGTCCGGCAAAGAGCTCGACAGAATAAGTACTAGGCTTACAAAGAATAAGTTCTGGGGCTGATTTGTTCGACTGAAGGCGGTGCTCCAGCATGACCGCAGTCAAATGACTGAAACGAATAAAAGAATATGTATATATATATATATATATAATGTATGTATGTATGTATGTATGTATGCATATATATATAGAAATATATATACATATATATGTGTGTGCGTGCATATATATATATACATGTGTGTGTATATATGTATGCATGCAGTGGGACTGAACCCGGAACTATGTGGTTGGTAAGCAAGCTACTTACTACACAGCCACCCCAGCAGAAATTCTTTATACAGACAAAATTTATATAAAAAAATTAATTATATTTAAAAAAACCTTCAAAAACAAAGTGACGCGAATGTTTTAGGAATACTTTTTTTGCATTACGTGTAAGCGCTGTGTGTGAAGATATGTGTGTTTGTGTGTGTGTCTGTGTCTGTGTGTGTAGGTGCATGCATTCACGCGCGCGCGTGTGTGTGTGTGTGTGTGTGTGTGTGTGACTCATCATAATATGCTGTGCATGAATGGACAAACGCGAACAAAAATACAAGCAAACACGTTGCGCTAATATATGTTTGTACAAGCGTCTATTCACCGTATCGATGAATGAACTCAATAACAGTCAGTGATCGAATTACGCCTACAACATGTCAGAAGAGGAATTGTGTTGAGGCTGAGTTTGGTAGAGAGTCTGTTGGTATTGAGGTGGACTATGTGTAGAGGTAGAGTGTGTGTTGATCTAGTGAACGTGTGAAGTTTGTGCGCGCACGTACATGTGTTGATAGCATGGGTTTTGATCTGAGAGGGAGGGAGGTATTGAGAGTGTGTCAATGGTGATGCATTCTGTGAATGTGTATGTGTGTGCGTGTGTGCCTATGTAGGCACGCGTGGGTGGGTGTGCGTGTGTGTATATCGGGACCGTGTTTCTTGTGTGTAAGCCAACGTAAGGTGATGTATATGTATTGAGAGAGTGTGTTTGTTGATGTGTTGTGTGTATGCTGAAGTGGTTTGCGTGTGTGTATGTGTAGGTATGGTGTGTGTGTGTGTCGAAAAAGAATGTGTGTGTCTGTGTGTTTGCGCATGTCGTGAAGTAATGTGTCGAGATGGTGTGTGTCTGTGAGTGTCGGTGCATGTGTGTGTGTCGAGTTGGTGTATGAGCGGATGTGTGTGTGAGTTGGTGTGTTTATGTTCATGTAATGTAGTGTGTGTGTGTGTGTGTGTGTGTGTGTATTTTGCCCAGCGTGCTAACGATTCCGCCAGCTTGCCGCCTTATGTAATGGAGGTACTGGCTTCAAGTTTTGGTCAGCAATTTTAGAGGAGGAACTGTGGCCATCGATATTTCAGCTCGACAGCAACATATACTCGACTCAACCTCGAAAGGAATTCAAATCGCTAGTCTGTGATATATATGCAAATAGCGTAAAATCCATCTGTTGATAATAGAATTCATACGTAAAACATGATTAACCTTTAGTTAGAAACAGCTCTCATAATGTAAACATTGTTGATGTCACATACTTAATGTATGTGTTTTGTTTAAATGCTTAATATCTTTGAGTCATCTTCGAAAGGATTTGAATTTGTTTCATGAGTGACTCAACTATATGGTGCCGATGAGCTGAAATGGCAGCGAAACACCGATATCCACCGTTCTCGTTCATCTATTGGGTGCATCGTTTCGCTTGGTTTTGAGATATTCAGTGCTTTTATTAACACTCGACGTCTTAAGGGGGCTTACCCTGGACGAAATTCTACAAACATTATATATGTGACATCAATAGATGTTTACATACGCATACACACACACACACGAACTCATCCACTATATATGTATACGAGTCTCATAGCCGGCCGCCAAAATTTTTTAGGTGAGGGCGGCTTAGCTTAATAGTTCAGATCACCGCGACGCGTAATCAGGGAGGCGTGAGTTCGAGTCTCATAGCCGGCCGCCAAAACTTTTTTTCTGCAAAATAGGGGTAGCTTATCCTGTTCAAGCTATATTAT
Organism: Octopus bimaculoides; assembly: GCF_001194135.2. Lineage (NCBI taxonomy): Eukaryota > Metazoa > Mollusca > Cephalopoda > Octopoda > Octopodidae > Octopus > Octopus bimaculoides. Next base: position 8,936,603 of record NC_069004.1, on the reverse strand, counting down.
TAGTATTATCCTGCGTTTGAGAATTTAAAATCACTTCTTTAACTTTCTAAGATATCTCAACGCTTCTAAAGCAAACTTTGTTTTTTGTTTTTGTTTACGTTCATCGTAATTTGAATTTAATATATATATATATATATATATATATATATATATAACTCTTCGAAACGCCGGTCTTAAAACGGGGGTAGCTGATGAAGGAAAATGTTCTCTATGTGGCTTGTGTGTTTTCTGTACTCTGGTCATTATTATTTTCTTGTCTACGTTTTGTTTGCAATGTCCTGTACCCGGATATGCACCTATATATACAGGTAGACGTAGGTATGCACATACCTGTACCTATATATGCATATACTCATTATTTGTTTTATATATATATATAGAATCTTTAGTTTGCTATCGCAGTCAAAGCCATACTACATCACCGCCTCTGTGTATGTTAAAGGAGAAAATGATTATGATGATAATAATAACAACAACAAATATTTAACAAATATTTAAAACAAAGACAACAGTAACACCAATGAATTACTCCATCAACAACAACGGCAACAACATAAATAACACCAAAAGAACACTACACTATATACATATACGCACCGCACGCGCACACTCACAACCACACGCCCACGAGGACTAAAAATGACAACAGCAACAACAGCGAGTGAAAGACTGGAAAATGTGTCTTATTCTTTAAGGTTTGATTGATTAGCAATATATTGGAGTTAAATGTGAGCGTGAGTCGAATTTTGTTATCGATTATTGATCAATAGCCAATACATAAAATAGGATATGCATCAAAGAAGATATATTAATATGAATATCTTTGGTAATATTGATAGTATTTACGAAAGGAAAACTAAGTGTGTTCCCCCTCTATTTTGGGCCTCGCCTCTCCTCTCATCTCCACGAAAAAAAAATGTGTTTTGTTCATGGAATTAGATTGAGAAGATCCATGAAAAATAACAACAACTAAAAGTACAGCAACAACAACAGAAAAAAATAAACATAAAAAGAAGTATTTCTATTAGGTTGTCATCGTTTCTGGAGCTCATTAATATCGGAACACTCGGAGTAAGTTCTAATGTTGATGATTTGTCGAGGGGAGATGACGTAAATGTCCTCTTGCCACCAAAAGACAAACAAAAGCAAAAGCGCCAAAGGTTGTAATTGAAAAAGTAGGTGGAATAATAATTGGAAAAAAAAAGGGGAAAGAAAACAAGGGGGGGGGGGGGGAGAGAAGTAATGAAAGCGATAAGGGACACTCGTTTTTTTTTTCTTTCTTTTTGTTTTCCACCCACCGGATCCCGGATATTGACAATCTCGAGCAAAAGAAAGACTCATTCAAAAATAATAATAATAATAATAAAAATAATAATTAAATAAATAAAGTGAGTGAGAGAGGGAGAGGAAGAATGAGATAAAAAGAAAATTGTTTCCATTTATATAGTGCTTAGATATCTTCCTCTTTTTCTAATTAAACAATAATAATAATAATAATAATAATAATAATAATAATAATAATAATAATATGATAATAATAATATAATAATAATAATAACGGTAATAATTTCCAATGTCGGCAGAGGCTTGCGTATCTTTGGCAAGAAGGGTATAGCGAAACGTTATCGATGTCAGTCTTTGAGCAGTTCTACCTGAAATAATATTCAGAATCCTTTCTATTATAGGAGCAAGGCCTGAAATTTTGGTAGAAGAGGAATAGTCGATTACATCGAATGCATTGTTTGACTGGTATTTATTTTATCGATCCTGGTGAAAGGCAAAAGTCTACCCAGACGGGATTTGAAGAAATAATATTAATAATAGTAATAATATTTTCTACTAAAGGCACAAGACCTGAAATTTTGGGTGAGAGGCTTTAATCGATTATATCGATACCAGTCCGTAACTGGTACTTATTTCATCGACACCGAAAGGATGAAAGGCAAAGTTGACCTAGGCGGAATTTGAACTCGGAACATAAAGACGGACGAAATGCCGCTAACGATTCTGCCAGCTCGCTGCCTTAATAATAATAATGATAATGATAATAATAATAATGATGATGATGATAATTAATAATAATAATAATAATAATGGTTTCAGATTTTGGTACAAGGTCAGCAATTTGGGGGAGGGGCTAAGGTGTTCAACTGGTGCTTGATTTATCGGGCTCAAAAGGATGGAAAGGTAAGACAGCCTCGACGGAATTTGAACTTAAAACTTAAAGCTAAACATTTTGTCTGTGGTGCCATCTGTTCTGCCAAGCTCACCGTCTTAGTAATTCTTTCTACTAAAGGCTCAAGGCCTGGAATTTGTGGGGAGCGGGACAGTCAATAGTCGCACAAGCCATCTAATTTAGGAAAGGAAACCACCCTGGTATCATCGATTCAAGAATTTGACTGATTCTTAGTTTCAACAACCCTGAAAAAACTAAAAGGCAACGTTGACCTCTGGGATTTAAGAACGTCAAGTGTTGGAACAAATATCACAAGGCATTTTCCAACGCTCTAAGGATTTTGCCAGTTCACTGCCCTATCACTAAGTGTCCCTAATAGAGGCACTTAAGGTCTTAAGGGGTGAGGGATAGTCAATGATTTGGCCAAGCCACCGCCCTAAGACTGTTTGGAGTGCTAGTTGGCACTCTGTCGCTTACGACGTCGAGGGTTCCAGTTGATCCGATCAACGGAACAGCCTGCTCGTGAAATTAACGTGCAAGTGACTGAGCACTCCACAGACACGTGTACGCTTAATGTAGTTCTCGGGGAGATTCAGCGTGACACAGTGTGACAAGGCTGACCCTTTGAATTACAGGCACAACAGAAACAGGAAGTAAGAGTGAGAGAAAGTTGTGGTGGAAGAGTACAGCAGGGTTCGCCACCATCCCCTGCCGGAGCCTCGTGGAGCTTTAGGGGTTTTCGTTCAATAAACACTCACAACGCCCGGTCTGGGAATCGAAACTGTGAGTCCACTGTCCTAATCACTGGTCCATTGCGCCTCCACGGAGTGCTAGGGGGTAATGTAAAAGTGATGCTAATTATAATCGGGGCGTTAGGTCAATCCCACTGAAACTTCAAGACTTGTCAAAGTGGTTGAGAATACCTTACATAATTGTTGTGAGAACAGAACAGAAATATGAGCAAAAAGGTGAGCAATTGGAAAGTAGCTGGACCTGACGGTGTACAAGGATTTTGGATAAAAAAAGTTAAGCAGGTACCATAAATTGATTGCAGAGCAGCAATTTAATGCATTTGATTGATGGAACAATAAATTCGGTAATAATTTCGTGATTTCAATTCTTGGAACTGACAATACGTTGTTTTCTTAAGCAAGTCACTTCATTTTCGTTGCTTTAATGTACGCAGCTGAAATAAGTACCATCCCTAGTGCTAGTGCGTCTCTCTCTCTCTCTGTCTCTCTCTCTCTCTCCCCACCTGTCACATCTTAGGTATGAAAGTCGAGAGGTTGTCCCTGTTTGCTCGCAGTGAAACCATGGTATATGTTGCTGTCTCTGTTTGTAATTGCTTTGTCTTAGTCAAAAGAGAATATTTTGACATTCATTCAGAGTTGGACATTGATAAGGTGAAAGCTATACCAGCGTTTACGAAATAATAACAGAAAAGTGACGTTTTTGGATTTGGTTTGCAAGATTTTTTTATGTGATTTTGTTTTAACCTTCCCCTCTCCATTACTACTAACAATACCACCGACACCACCACCACCACCACCACCAATACCATCAACGCCACCATCACCGTCAATACTACTACCACCACCACCACCACCACCACCACCGTCACTATCACCGCCATCACAAACCATCACCATGACCAACATCATAACCGTCATCACCAACACCAACACCAAAACCACCACCATCATCATCATCACTGCCACAACCACCACCACTAACACCACCATCACCAACAACAACACCTCCCACGCCATCATTATTGTACATTTTATGCTGTAACTAGGGAACGCCTGACCACTTGACTAACGAATAACGATAACACTCAAGATTTAATAATGTTTACTTGTCCTAAATAATATTTACTGGGCCGTCATTGCTGCAATATCTACCGTTTCATTGTTTAACACTACACTATATACAATAGCATAGCCCAGACACCACACAACGTTACCACATACCAAATCTCATTGCATACCTCGAACGATATCACACACTACACTACAAGACACCACATCATGTGACCTCGAACTACATAGCACCATACACAACGCATTTAATAATTCACGCTAGGCCTTATACAGGGTGTCCATAAATTACCGTTACAATTTGTAAAATTGAAGGAAAAAGAAATGGGGAAATGAGGATAACTCAGCAGAGTTTATTAGAAAAACGTACGCAAACATTGGCGGTGGAGTGGCTGTGTGGTAAGAAGATGGCCAGCCATTGCGGGTTGTCCTGCAGGCAGCAGGAATCTTGCGTGGGGGCCCGGATGTGGAGGACCATAGGACTTGATTTAATTTGATTTTGTTGATGATTTTTATTGAACAAGGTTTTCGAGTGGTTGTCGGTCGGCGGGCGCCGGTGCCTCTACCATTTTTTACTCATCTTTTTTGTATTCATTTCATTCATTAATGTCCGTGTCCAGCCCGCAGCTTCTTTGTTTGTTTGTTTGTCCCCTCTATGTAATGCCTTTATGGCAAAATTTATGAAATAAAGAAGATGGCTTCGCAAACACGTTGTTCCAGGTTCTGGGTTCAGCCCCACTACTTGGCAAATTTCCTTTTCTTTAATCTCGGGCCGACCAAAGCCTTGTGAATGGATTTGGTAGACGGAAACTGAAAGAAGCCCGTTGCATATGTGTGTGTGTGTGTGCGTGCTGTGACCAAAGCACACACCAATGCACCAATGTACACATACGCACACCCCTATAAGGCAGACACCCCGCAAATAACTATCCCCCCACCCACAGCATATACCTCCTCACGCAAATTGTACCCCTACATATACACAGACCCAATACACACACACTACACATTGCACACAACACGCTAATATAAAAAAAACCCCACGACTTTATCCTTTACAGAAAGAAAACAGACCCGAAAAAATTATACATATGACACCGTACACATACCCCGACGTCTACTCGAACGCCACACTCCAGTCAACGTCATTGAAAGTTTTTAGAAGAAAACAAATTTTGACACGTGTTATTTAATTTTTGTCTTTTTCTCCGTGTTGTGTTGCTTGTTTTATATTCTTTATGGACGACTGACATGCGTGAAGTGTGAGTTGGCCAGTGTCAATACAAAATTTTATATTCATTTCCTTTAAAACAATGCATATTTATGGTTCTATTACCGCCGGATGATAATTATTGCAGAAGTTGCAAGGTAAGACATAAAATTCTTTGCCTCTCTGTAATAATTATTGTAGAATTTACCGTTAAATTAGCAGTTCCATACATGTGTTATTTCGTTCATTTGCTTATATTTCATAAATTTACACAGCATACAAAAATATGGACATAATATATATTTACAATTGCTTACAAAAATAGAGATTAATGTATATTTTTTCTTTGTTCATAATTTTTTCTTTACAATATTGAAAAAATATGCCACAATAGAAAAGACGTAATCCCTCCAGAAACACGTATAAAGCGAGCACGATTACAGAAAACAAAGGCGAGTGGCTCGACAGAGAGAGGAGACGAGACTTTCTCAAGGTCAGCAGATGCATACCGCGGCACGTCAGTCTCAAGAGAGAAGGGAGATGAGATTTTCCCAATATCAGCTAAGGCATGCAGTAATACTTAATGCTGAATCATTAGAACAACGTTTAACACGCCAGATTAGACAGAGGTCCAATACAATAGCTCTCAGAAATAAATAACATGCAAATTCGCTCTTCGCAACACCAGGATCTGCTTTCAGATATGATCCATCCTTTTCCTATAAAAATGATAATTCTGTACTAAATGGTGTGCTACACTCAAATTGTCGTTCCTGCAAAGCTTTCAAATTTCCAAATGAAACTAATGGCATGTGCTGCTCGGGCGGTAAGGTTAGATTGCAAGCACTACCAGCTCCTTACCGTCTCCCATTGCAACCCATTTCTAGAATGTACCCATTTACCTAGAATATCTCCATTAGACCTCCATTCGTTTGACTGTCAACCATACGACGGGTCGTGTTAGACGTAGCGCTGACCGCCTCAAAGGAGAGTTTTTAGAAAAAAAAGATTTGACACGTGTTATTTTATTTTTGTCTCTTTCTCCTTGTTGTGTGTTGCTTGTTTTATATTCTTTGTGGACGACTGACATGCGTGAAGCGTGAGTTCGCCAGTGTCAAAGGAAAGTATTCCACTGAGCTTTTCGTTGGGTTAGAAAA
>NC_069004.1:8925357-8929614 GCF_001194135.2 Octopus bimaculoides | reverse complement strand
TACCAAGCATCTCTCTCTCTCTCTCTTCTCTCTAGGCACTCTGTCGCTTACGACGTTGAGGGTTCCAGTTGATCCGATCAACGGAACAGCCTGCTCGTGAAATTAACGTGCAAGTGGCTGAGCACTCCACAGATACGTGTACCCTTGACGTAGTTCTTGGGGATATTAAGCGTGACACAGAGTGACAAGGCTGACTAACCCTTTGAATTACAGGCACGACAGAAACAGGAAGTAAGAGTGAGAGAAAGTTGTGGTGAAAGAGTACAGCAGGGTTCGCCACCATCCCCTGCCGGAGCCTCGTAGAGCTTTAGGTGTTTTCGCTCAATAAACACTCACAGCGCCCGGTCTGGTAATCGAAACCGCGAGTCCGCTGCCCTAACCACTGGGCCATTGCGCCTCCACCTAAACCAAGCGCAATATAACCATATAGCTATTCACCCCATATCATATACACTACAACATTCCCTCGCCAGCACCTCATCATACCAGGTCAACAACTCATTCGTACAAGCAGAGACAATTGTATTTTCTGCGTTTTCTTTTATTACCTATTTTGTTTTTTGCTGTTGTTTGTTCTCTGTATCTCATTTTAAACCATTCTGATTGGTGAATTATCAATGACATCATCACTTACTTTGCTTACCAAGTTTGTTTCTTTTTTTTTCTCTTCGCAAACGAATTTCTATTAAGTGTGATATTGAAATATGGACGTTATTAATTGTTAAAAGGTAATAATGTAATGTGTGCATACTGACACACTCCCCTAATAGACGCAACCCAGCCTCATAGATACGGCACACACCCTTCCTATAGATACAAACATCCACATACACACAGAACACACGCTGACATGCAGGCACAAACCGTCACACACACACACACACACAGCATACATCCTTCATACGGATGCAACTTATCTCATTTACGCAACGACATTTCAATGCACATTGAATATGCGCACAAACACCCACACAGATTACACACATACGCACATAAATATATGCACAAATAAACACACACACACACAAATATATGCGCAAATAAACACACACACACACAAACACACATACACCACTGAAATGCCAACACCTCAATATGAAAAAATGGCGTAGGAAGTATTGTCAAAGTTGAGCATTTATTAAAATAAGGGAATCTGTGTATTGGCAAAATACCTTGTTCGAATCGCTCATTAGATGATGGTGTTCTAGGTGTATTATTTCTGAAAATAATCCGTGGTGTCGACGGCTGGGAGACCTTTAGTCATAGATCTGTTTAATCAAGGGTTAATTTGGATTTAACAGCAATCACAACATAAGTTAAAATGCCATAGGATTTACTCTTTTACTCTTTTACTTGTTTCAGTCATTTGACTGTGGCCATTCTGGAGCACCGCCTTTAGTCGAGCAAATCGACCCCAGGACTTATTCTTTGTAAACCTAGTACTTATTCTATCGGTCTCTTAGCCCGAACTGCTAAGTTTCGGGGACGTAAACAAACCAGCATCGGTTGTCAAGCGATGTTGGGAGGACAAACACAGACACACAAACACACACCCACACATATATACATATACATATATACGATGGGCTTCTTTCAGTTTCCGTCTACCAAATCCACTCACAAGGATTTGGTTGGCCCCATGCTATAGTAGAAGACACTTGCCCAAGGTGCCACGCAGTGGGACTGAACCGAGAACCATGTGGTTGGTAAGCAAGCTACTTGCTTGCCACACCTGGATTTGTTTGTTTTAATTCGTTCTAACTCTATAAAATAATGCACCAGTTATACATGCTTGATCAAATGAATTCAGTCGACCACATCAGTCCCGTATAAGTCAAAACCGCTGCACAACCTTTTATTCCCCATTGAAACCTCCTTCTCTTTAATAATTCTTCCTAGTTTTGGCACAGGGCCTGCAATTTGTGACGGGTGGAATCTATCACATGACAAAAGACACCGATAGAATAAGTATTATGCTTACAAAAAATAAGTCCTGTGATCGATTCGTTTGACTGAAAACTCTTCAAAGCAGTGCCCCAGAATGACCACAGTATAATAACTGAAACAAGTAAAAGATAATTTGTGTCTGGGTAGAGGCATTCTATAATTTTCGTTGCGTCTTGCAATCTTTTCAAGAGTCAACGACTCTTGAAAAGGTTGCAAAACGCAACAAAAATTATTGGAAAAATAAATAAGTAAATAAGTGGAAACTGAAGCGGTGAGTGTGTTAAATAATAAGCCACTAAAAGAGAATGACTCTCCCCAGACACATCAAAATATGCTTCAACACACGAATTCACATAAAGAATCTTGCAAACCAAATCCAAAAACGAAATAAAGGTAAGAAAAATAAGATAGGCGTAGGAAGGCAGAACGAATGCCGCTTGGTACTTTGTCCCACGTTCTGATGTCGCTTCAAGTTCATTGCTTCTTATTCGGACACAAATTGTAAATTGCGCATTTAAATGAAAATGATATTTTAATAGTTGGTTTCAAAGATTTCCTAGAACAATATAACAATATAATATATTATTAAATTTGTACAGCTGTGTCAAGGGGTAGATTCTGAATTGGGTGCAAAGCCTGTAATTTTGATGGGGAAGGAATTTGGTGCGTTTGATTTCTGAAAGACAGACAGAAAAAAAAAAAAAACCTACTAATGAAATATTACAAGAAGCATTTAAAACTACATACACACACACACAAGCAAGTACATAAATAGGAAATTCGGAGTAAGATGAATGTGTGTATATATATTCGCGTGTGTGTGTCTATTTGTATGTATACGTATATATATATAGGTGTGTGTGTGTTAGTCCGATGATGGCTTGGCTGGCCGAAAATTAGATGTGAGTGAGTGTCAAAATTATTCTTAAAGAAAAATGAATTTGTCCTCGGCCAATTTTTTTTTTCTACTCTAAGAACAAGGCCCGAAATTATTGGGGAGTGGGGCCAGTCGATTAGATCGACCCCAGTACGCAACTGGTACTTAATTTATCGACCCCGAAAGGATGAAAGGCAAATCGACCTCGGCGAAATTCGAACTCAGAACGAGAAGACAGTCGAAATACCGCTGAGCATTTTACCCGGCGTGCTAACGTTTCTGCCAGCTCGCCGCCTTTTTCTGCCAAACTTTTAAAGTAATCCCTCAATCTAATGTAAAATTGTTTTTATCATAACTTAAAAACACATAATTATATACATGTATACGTGTGTATTTATACGTCTGTGTGTATGTATGTGAGTAATCAAGTATATATTCATGTATGTATGAATGCTTGAATGAATTTATAAATGTATGTACACATGTATGTATACATGTCTAGCTGACTTCAAGCTGTAATATGCTAAGGGAAACAACTGCTGAATATGATATTATTGTGACCTCCCTTAGAATTTGTACTTTTTTTTGTGTGTGTGTTTGTGTGACTGGTTATGTTAAAGTAGGACATTCGGAGTAAAATTGATGTCTACATTAACACACACACGCACGTGTGCAAACACGTATGCACAGGCAACATTTAAAAGAGAATCTGAGTTACATTGAAATTCATATACTAGTTTTCAAGTCTTTCACCGTGAATACTTCTTTTTCATACACAGAAGCGTTTAAGACTTTCTCTATTCCCGAGCGTTAAACTAATACATCCTTTTGTTGTTTACACCACCTGTCCTCGTCTGTTGTTTTTTTTTTCGTAAATTCTCCAATATATATGTGTATATATATATACATATATATATATATATATATATATATCGGTGCATCAGCATGGCCGCAGCTCTAAGCTGAAAAGATATAAAAGATATATATATATATATATATATATATATATATATATATATATATATATATATATGAGAGAGAGAGAGATAGATGGATCGATATTCTTTAAATTGTTTCAGCTTTAAAGTTAGTCATGCTGGGGCACACACACACACACATGTACAACAAGCACACACACACGAGGGTATGCACATAAATGGAAAGAACAGTACTAGTTAGCTAGCTAGCTAGATAGATGTGTATATGTATGTAGGTTTGTGTCTGTTTGTCCCTTAATGCTTTAAGGTGTTGTATTATCTACATCCCCGTAATCTAGCAGTTCAGCAAAAGTGTCCGGTAGAAAAAGTATCACATTTAAAAAGCAAGTATTGGAGGTGATTTTGCAGCTAAAACCCTTCGAGGCAGCAGCAGCATGGCCGCAGTTCAATGACCGAAAGTAGTAAAAGATAAAAGTTAAACTAAGCTCAGTTATG
>NC_069004.1:8921367-8924813 GCF_001194135.2 Octopus bimaculoides | reverse complement strand
ATATATATATATATATACGACGGTCTACTTTCAAGATTAAAGAAAAAATTGTCAACTTTTATTATATTCTTTATGTATATATTGTTTCCGGTATAAATTAATATAACTAAGAAATATTACCGGCCCCGTGGCACATTGGAAAAAAAGAAACAACTGCCGGTACGCCACATCAGATGGTTTGAGAAGCACTGTTCTAGATCATTGCTTTTCCCAAAAGACTATGGACGTATTTACATGTGAAAGATCAGTAATATTTAACTAACATTTGTGCCCTTTGATCACTCCGACATTTTACCTGGCAGGAAAGAAGCTGTCACTCCTCGGAGCTGGTTGGTTCCATGCTATCTGGAATCCCGTCCTTTAAACCTTATACATCTTCCGTATTCTATCAAACTCCTGGTCCCAAACTATCCACATCTCACAATCTTTAATATCCAGAATGAATATCAATGGTAAATGGTCCACTGTGTAGATGTTTCTTTGATTACATTTCTACATGCATTCGTACAATAAGTCAAATGTACTCTTATAGGCATGCACAGACACACAAACACACAAGCATTCAAACACGCATACGCGCACGCATATATGTATGTGTATATATGTGTACCTGTATATGTGTGTATGTGTGCACATACATGCATGCATGCATATATATATATAAATACATATATATACATATATATATATATACACACCCATATATATATACATATATATGTGTGTGTGTGTGTGCATGTATATATACAAAGAGAGAGAGAGAGAGATGGAGAGATAGAAAGGCAGATAGATAGATAGATTGACAGATATAGATATACATATATTTATATATAGAGAAAGAGAGAGAAAGAAAGAGAGAGAGAAGGAGAGAGAAGTGTACATACGTGTGTGTATTACACTTTATATATTCCCAAATGAAACTGAAAATGTAAATATGTCTATGTATTTCCAACCGTTAAACACACCCTGCGGCTGTCAACTTCCTACCGCTCAAAAACAATTTATGTATATATATATATATATATATATATATATATATTTACCGCGTCGGTCTCACCGGTATCGGAACGGGCGATATATACATACATTGGTATATGCATTCATCTATACATGCATAAACACAAACATAACCATTCCTTCCCTCCACATGCACACACACACACACACACACACACACACACACACACACTCACAGACCACAAACTAACAAACACACACACACATGCAAAAATACTGGAAATCAGTGCATGATACACCACACGCATGTTACGTACGTGCGTACTGAGCCACATAATATTTGATGAATGAAACCGTGTGAATAACAGTCTAGGAAGGCTAATTCTTAAAGATAAACGTATGTGATTATATATATATATATATATACATACACACACACACCACAATCCATCTGTTGTTCTTATATATATATATATATATACATATATAACAGCAGATGGGTTGTGGTTCGCTACAGCTGTTTCACACGTGTGTTTTTTTCATGAACAGAAGTGTTACATCTTGCAAAAAAAAAAAAAGGTTTTTATAAGGTGAGTACAGGTAAGAATTAACAGTTAGAACGGCTCGAGGAAAAGAGCATAGTGCCAGATAACTGGGCCGACCTAATTCCGGTCTCAGAGAGTATACATTGTTTGTACATAATCGCGCTATCACCGATCCTACCGTGGTGCTTTCACTGTTTAAACAACTGATTCTCTCAAATCCTGAAAATTTTATATATACATACATACATGCACGCACACACACACACATACACACACACACACACATAATATGGAATATATAACACACACACACACACATAATATGGAATATATAACACACACACACACACACACACACACTCATATATGTATGTATGTATGTATGTATATAAAGCACTTCATGCTTTGGTGTGGTGTAAGGGGAAGACAACCCATTTCAGGTATTAATGAGTAATTATTATTTCTGTTACTTCGTCAATACCTCGTGGACTGTCAAATATCCGAACATTGTTCGATATGCCACTCATACGATGACTGCCATTTGAGAACACCCCTTATTTTTGATTAAGTAATGTTGTTGATTATTTTTAACATCTGAACCTTCTCACTTAGACCAAGCCTTGCAGTTTCGATTTCATTTCACGAATGATTTCAGTTTTTGTACGCCCTCCATGTTATTGGAGGTTATGTCATTATTTGGTTTCTACGTTTTCAGATAGATTGAGATAATGCTATGGAATTTTCTGTAACCGTTGATCTTAGAGTAAACACTGGTAGTAACAGTTTTTGAAATCCCACGGCAGTTAGTCCCGTGCAATTCGTTTTAACGTCGTCTATAAGTTATAGCTATTTAATATATCCCTTTGCTGGAATGCGAGGTTCCAGTGTGTGAGCAGGTAGCAGGATTGTAACAGTTGCGTGTTAGCTATTTCTGTGAAGTCTGCGAATGTGTGCGTTTTAGTTGTGGTGTACAATATGCAAAGCGCTGGTTGCTGGTAGGCAGGAATAACAAAGCTTAAATTAAAGAAATTTGAAAAAGTGAATGTATCTGTGTTAAAGTAAGAACTGCGATCCTGCAAAAACTAGAGAATTCCTGAAAACAATGAATTTGCATGGTAGATTAAACCAGATTGACTTTCAGTTTCACTTTATTCTTGTGTTAGCACCGTTCTCTTTGAATACTGATTCTGCTGAAGATGCTTTTGTCAAAGGCAACGCTGTAATAAATTAGCAACCCTGTTCTCATTGTCCGTGGATAAATTACGAACTTTTTTACTCTTCAAATATTCCTTTTCTAACATCTTTTTAAAATATATTTCAAATTCCTTATTCTTTACTTGTGGAATTGTTTATCTTGCATGTTTCTAGGAGTCAGCCCATCTTTGTGTGTGCAATAGGGAGATAAAATATAAACAAACAAACAGTTTCTTGGTATTCAGAAGGAGAAATGTAAATATTCTTGGTAACCTTATCCAGTTTAACCTCTAACATTTTCCTTTATCTGATTTTCATACGTATAGACATCTTTCAGTATGAAGAACAAATTTTTCAATTGAACATATAGATACAAATAGGGTTATCTGTTATAAGTAAAATTCCCACGACTGTACTAAAAAAAGATGATTAATTCGAAAAGCTATAGAAAACAAAAGGATATCTTGAATTCTTTAGAAACATAAAATAAAGATTAATTTTGTCTTTACTTTTCAAAGTAAAAAATTAAAAACAGATGTTTATTTAGACAACACTATTCTTTCTATGGAAAACGTGAACGACTCACAATACATATGTACATACAGATATACATATAATACATTTATATATACGCAGATACTTATATAATATTATGTGTGTATAGATATAAATACATACACAAACATATATTATATATCGGCATACATACATATATATATATATATATATATATATATATATATATATATA
>NC_069004.1:8913343-8914774 GCF_001194135.2 Octopus bimaculoides | reverse complement strand
GTGTGTGTGTGTGTGTGTGTGTGTGTGTGTATATATATATATATATATATATATATGTATATATAAATGCACATGTATTCTTGTCACTTCCTCCACCTCTCTGTCTCTTTCTCTCACAAGCACACTAAATCCTTCATCAATATTCTTATCTCCATCTTACCAAGTCTGTGAAATAACTCCTAAGTACCCTCATAGCTATCAGAATGAGAGCGAGACCCTCATGGAAACCAGTTCTCTCTGAGTTTCCCAGCCAACAATTACATTCTTTTTCAGCAATGCATCCCATAATAATCACATGGTTAATTACCTTTTTTCTATAACATGTGGCATTTCATGATGATATATCTTCTATTTAAATTGTTTCTGTAACATGTGGCTGTTACTCTTTAACCTTAGTTTAAACCCGATCGACCAATTCAAGATCATAAACAATCTTTCTGTAATAATCCTGTCTTTTCTTCGGATAAAAACTGCACACCGTGTCTCATTTTCTGTTTAGGATATGATTTCACAGAGATTTGGTCGCTATTTGTTGTATGTTCCAAGATCTTAGAAGCATGTAAGACTTTGACATTAACGACCCTGGACATTAATGAGCCCGAGTACTCACAAGACCGGGTACCCGATTTTCATGGCATATGAGTACCCGAGATCACATCACACTCACTGAATGGGGCGCTATGGTTACTCATTTACAGCTAACAGGAGCAAAGTGAGATGAAATATTTTGCTCAAAAATACAATGCACCGCCCTGTACTAGAATTGAAACTACGAGCTTGTGACGGTGAATGCAAGACACTCACTTTTAGGCCGTGTCCTTCCACCTTAGAGGCATGAAAATGTGTTTTTTATTCAGTATCTTTATTCAGCCGCAAATCATATCATTTCATAGTTAGTGTACATAATCTACTTTCTAATCGTCAGTACAGGCATAATTAAGACACATAAAAATGAGTATATACATATATATGTAAGTATGTACATAGATGTACTTCCAGAACGTTCGTCAATATCGACACTTTTTCTGCCATTTTGGTAACGTATGAACCACTCGTACACTTGTCACTTGTGTGCGTCTCATGCACTCTTCTCCATACACTTTCTATAACTTTGCGTGGGTCTCTGAGCAAGTTTCGCCATGACATCTTCCTCTGTCAAAGTCAATGCGACGATCACACGCTACACTCGCTCTTTCCGAGCAGTGGTGTAAACAGCGGAAGTGAGCGAGAACGTTAAAACTTAGTGCGCATGCACAGGAGAGGTCAAGGTCAATCTTTGCCAAATCGCTTTACTCTGCATACTTTAGCTTCGTTACTATGGCAACAGTTCGGATACTTCTTGATCAGACCTTGTATATATATATGTATATATATATATATATATATATACGTTCATATATATATATATATATATATATATATATATATATA
>NC_069004.1:8907079-8911556 GCF_001194135.2 Octopus bimaculoides | reverse complement strand
TATATATATATATATATATGTGTGTGTGTGTATGTGTAAGTAAAATAGAGTGTGCGGGAAACTCAGAGAGATGTAGAAACAGTGAAAGTGAGAGAACGAGAGAGAGCATGATAGATGTATTCAGTAAAACAAATAAGAAAGAAAAGGAAAAATCAAGAAAAAATATATACGTAAATATAAAACCTCTAGGGTTAAAACAATTTCTATATTTCCGTTATATTATTCTTATAGAACACACATATGTTGCAAATATTACAGTCGAGTGTGACTCCTTGAAATATTGTCGAGGTGGAGAGTAAAGCGGAAACAACAGACGTAACAAGTGGTATGCGACCTAACGAGAAACACTTCACTCTGTAACAAATGTACAACAGATTGTAAGATGACAACACTCTTATGTAATGTCGTCTGCAGCGGAAATAAGAGAGCACTAAATTTCCTGTGTGACGTGTTGACAACAAAAAAAAACCATATAGATTTGTTTAACCGAAGAAAGGTATTTCATCTTTTCAGATATGCTTTAGATATCATGGTGTAGCCTTAGCTGTATGGTTCAGAAGCCCACTTTGCAGCCATGGGGTTTCGGTTTCAGTCCCAACGCGCTGCATTTTGAGCAAGATTCTTCTAATATAGCACCTGGTCGACCAATGCTTGTGGATAAATTTCATAGACGAAACTTGAAGGAAACACATCATTATATATGATATATATGCCTGTGTGTGTGTGTGTGTGTATATGTATGCCTGTGTATATGTATGCATATATATATACAAACACACACGCATATATATATATATATATGTGTGTGTGTGTTTATGTGTGTGTGTCTATAAATGTGTGTATGAATAAGTACTAGGCTTACAAAGAATAAGTCCTGGGGTCAATTTGTTCAACTAAAGGTGGTGCTCCAGCATGGCCTCTGTCAAATGACTGAAACAAGTAAAAAAGTAAAAGAATATATATATACTATATATATATATGTATATATATATATATATATAGAGAGAGAGAGAGAGCGAGAGAGAAAGAAAGATAGATAGATAGATAGATAGATATGTACATATATATACTTCTTTTGTGTAGATATGGAAGTAAACATGCCTCACCTCCACTCCCCTACCCGTGTCTTGGAGCCCATCACCCACACACAAGGAAGAGAAGAGATAGAAAAAATGTTGTGTGTCAGTGAGGTGGCGAAAAGCAATCAGTGTTTGTGAGACTCCATTACGCCACCACCACTAACAACAACAACTTCTACAACTACAACATGAACAAGAACAACAGTAGCAACAACATTTAATGTTTAAACTGTAACATTCCAAGAATTTTTCCAACACAATGTCTTGAAGTGATGGCATCTTGTCTTGCAATCCAGAAGTTTAGAATGAAAATCGGTGAGAAATAGATGTTGGGGAGCGGGAAATAAAGAAAAGCAGGAGAGAGAGGAAGAGAGGGAGAGAGAAAAGAAGAAAGGAACAAGGGTGGGTATGGAGAAAGACATATGGAGAATGTGACATGCTTCCTTCTGAGGGTGCATTTCCTGAGAGTAATGCTGTGTTTGTGGAAGTACTTGTGTCTGGCAGATATGTAAGTACGTATGTATGTCATTATTCAGCTTCTTTAAAGATTTTTTGCCAATAGAGAAAGAACCGGTTTCTAACCAAGATCCAAAGCTCCTTCAGTGGAATTTCGACATCAACAACAGGGTATTTTTGCTTGTATGTATGTTTGTATGTACAGATTTATATATTCAATGTATATATTCTCATGCATATAGTTGTATATCTAGACATGCTCGTATATATTTGAACGATAAACTTCTGGAAAGTTTTACAGATTTGTACAGTTCCAGTGTAAAAATTGGATCTTTAGTCTTCTAATTAGCTTTCTCCTTTCTGGTTTTGAGAAGCCTAATTTCTCAAGACTGGTATTTAGGCTGTGTGTTACATATCCCAGGACCCCAATAATTACAGGTATAAACTTGAATTTGTAATCTGGATAGAGTAACAGCAGACTTCTCAATAGTTCAGCATAAGTGTTCTCTTTCTCACAGCTCTTCAGCTTTGTGAACATCCGCTGGGCAGCTAATATATGTATGTATGTATGTATGTATGTATGTATATGTATGTATACGTGTCAATATGTATGGATATATCTGTATGTATGTAAATAGGGATATACTTGCATATAGATAAATACTAAAACACTGACACTGTTGTTGACTGTGTTTTAGTTAAAGCTACAGTTTTAATTAAGTCTGTCCAGAGTTGCCTCTTTTCTATATTTCCCATTGATAACGCCTAAAGAGCTAGAAACGTGTCTGGGAGTCCGACAGGAGGCAACATTGGAGTGATATGTATGGTGTTTTTCCACATTTGACCATAAAATTCGCTTGTATATATATATGTGTGTGTAGAGAGAGAGAGAGAGAGAGAGAGAGAGAGAAAGATAGTGAAACAGAGACAGAGAGAGAGGGAAAGAGAGCGAAAGACATAGATAGATAGATAGATACGTACGCGTAAGTGTGTATACTTGTGAATGCATCCATGTGTCAGTGTCCATGTATATTTAGATATAGAAATAGTTGTACATATTAATAAGTGTATATGTTTGCGTATACAAAAGCGCCCACGCCCACACACACACATGTATATGTATTCCTATACACACGTGTTTGAATTTGAATATATATATGGGAGCGATGACCTCCCCTTGCAAATACTAATCGAACACAGAATGTGTGTCGTTAGCCAACTGGAGGAGATGTCTTCTTGGGGCTATAAGACATCAGTAGCAATATCCTGTATAGGACACACTTACTTGGCAGATATATATATATATATATATATATATATATATATATATACACGACTGGCTTCTTTCAGTCTCCTTCTACCAAATCCGCTCGCAAAGCGTTGGTCGGCCTGAGGCTATAGCAGAAGACGCTTGCCCAAGGTGCCAGGCAATGGGACTGAACCCGGAATCGTGTGGCTTGAAAGCAAACATCTTACCGCAAAACCACGCCTGTCGAATTTTAATGACCTGTCATTCGTTAAGCTCGTTAATTACCAGGAATTTATTCGTTGATATTTATATATCAACTTTCTTTAGGGACGTGTGTATGCGTGTATATGTGTGCGTGCGTGTTTTAATAAAATGAATAAATTCAACAAAAGACATTTCGTTTCGTGTTAATACACATCTGAGAATAATTAGTGCTAGGTAATAGCCCCAGATACGTATACATTGATACAGACAGAAAGACAGTCAGACAACACCGCTGAAAGATAACCAGACCGATAGGAGCAAGTTAATAGATAGGGTGACGAGAAAGTTATCATCGTCTTCCATATCCGCCTCGTTATCCATCTACTATTTAGCTCCTGTCAACCTGACTAATCCTTACCCATTTTTTGTCTATCTGATTCTGTCCCACTATAAAAAGGGAAAGGAAAAGGCCGATACAGCTTGGCACCAGTGATGTTGCAATTCATTTCTACAGCTGAGTGAACTGGAGCAACGTGAAATAAAGTGTCTTGCTCAAGAACACAACACGCAGCCTGGTCCAGGATTCGAACTTACAACCTCACGATCGCAAGCTCGACGCTCTAACCACTGACCCATGTTCCTTCATTACACACACACACACACACACACACACACACACACACACACACACACACACACACACACACTACTTTCAAGTTTTGGCACAAGGTCGGCAAGTTCGGGGAGGGATAGGTCGATTACATCGACCCCGAGACTCAACTGGCATTGATTTTTATCAACCCCGAAAAGATGAAAGGCGAAGTCGACCTATGTGGAATTTGAACTCAAAACGTTAAGACGGGCGAAATACCACTGGGCCCTGTGCCCAGCGTGCTAACTATTCTGCAAGCCCGCCGCCTTAAATACATCAAAAATATATCAGTGTCCGTTTTTATGTCAAGTTATATATAAAACAGTTACTTAATAGTTTATTTATTTAGTTTTTTCGTACAGTACATGTTTACAAATCTTTAACAAGCAGTGTGGTGACAGTGACTTCGAAGTTTCAACCTGATAGCTTTCGTATATACAAGTATAGGAAGAAAGTGAAAGAGAGAGAGAGAGAGAGAGACGAATATGAATACAGTAAAACGTACATCTTCACACACAAAACACACGTATAACGGATGCATGACATAATCACTCAGAAATTGTACCAACACACTCATGTGTACAACGCTCCGCAATCACTCAGAATTACTTACAATCACTCACAAATCACACACACACACACACACACACACAGAGAAACACATACACGCACTTATACATCCGCACACACAGTACTAACAAGCTTTCCAGTGTGTGTGTGTGTGTGTGTGTGCGTGTGCGCGTGTGTGTATTGAAACGTCAGATCTTGGCTAGAAGTTGGAATTTCTTAACAACACTTAAGCAGTTTTTACTTTCTTATCGTATGACGAAATCTAAA
>NC_069004.1:8901312-8902880 GCF_001194135.2 Octopus bimaculoides | reverse complement strand
ATATATATATATATATATATATATATATATATATATGTATACACACACACACATATATATATATATACACGGAGAAACAGAGAGACACCTATGGACAAATGTAAGATGCTGATAGATCCGAAACAGACCAGGGAAAATCGGGGCAACTGAGTTACGAGTTCGCGAATAGCGACAAAAGGACTTTGACAAGCTTGATTGATGATGGACCTAACGTTTAATCATACATCCGATTTGTTAATTGTTTAAATGCTTAACAGACTTATAATAAAAATAATTAAAAAATGGGAAATAGAACCAACGCGTGTGTTTATTACCTGCACAATGGTCCTCTCGAGATACAACAAAATCAGCACACCAGTTCACATCAAGAATCTTGCAAACCAAATTTAAAAATTAAATAACTGTTGTAAATTTAATCATTCAAAGAAATGAATTCACATTCTTCTAAAATCTGTACAATAAATGTTGTTGGCACTCCGTCGCCTACGACGTCGAGGGTTCCAGTTGATCCGATCAACGGAACAGCCTGCTTGTGAAAATAACGTGCAAGTGGCTGAGCACTCCACAGACACGTGTACCCTTAACGTAGTTCTCGGGGAGATTCAGCGTGACACAGTTCAACAAGGCTGACCCTTTGAATTACAGGCACAACAGAAACAGGAAGTAAAAGTGAGAGAAAGTTGTGGTGAAAGAGTACAGCAGGGTTTGCCACCATCCCCTGCCGGAGCCTTGTGGAGCTGTAGGTGTTTTCGCTCCATAAACACTCACAACGCCCGGTCTGGGAATCGAAACCGCGATCCTATGACCGCGAGTCCGCTGCCCTAACCACTGGGCCATTGCGCCTCCACTGTACAATAAATATTGGTGTTATAATGGAAGCAAATGAATCGATTATGAATACTCTCCTCTTTAATTAAAAGCCCTTTTGTCACTACTCGCTGATAAATTCACACAACACTAGAAATTTGCTCGAACATAACATGGACATCGTAAAAGCACTCGTACTTTCAGTTTCAATAATATTTTCAAATGCGCAACTGTGACTAAATTCAGCTACAAAATATTACCAACTAGAACCACTTGAAATCACATAGGAGGTGTCTTATATACATTTTGAAATCACTCTTGCTGCACTGATTCATCCTCTAGAATTCCGCGATAAAAGTAGATCATATATTAATAACTATAGTTACTAAATCATTATTTTATAAATATATATGTTTCTGTCAGTCTTTATTACAAGTTTTCTCATTCAGTTATTTTATAACATTACGTGTCTCCCACACATTGGCAAACATGTTGAACATACTTCCCAACACAAATAGAACATAAACAAACCGTTTCATATTTTTAACTATAGTTATTATATTGTAATTTTCGTTTTGAGTTTCTCACAATATTGCTTATCCAAGCAACATCGAGTTGTTAATATTAGTGTAACATATAAAGATGACGATAGAATTTCTTTATCACAACACGCACACTCACACACACGCACATATGCATATACATACATATACGTATATATATATATATATATATATATATATATATATATATATATATAT
>NC_069004.1:8897493-8901190 GCF_001194135.2 Octopus bimaculoides | reverse complement strand
TATATATATATATATATATATATATATATATATATATATTTACTTACGTATATATGCACACATACATACAAGTGTACATAAATGTAATTATATACATATATATATATATGCGTGTGTGTGTTTGTATATATATACACACACACATATATATATATATATATATATGTGCACATATATTATGGTGGCATGCATACATACATTGAAATGTTCTGTAGAATTGAGTTAATTATTGGGAAATTAACAGCGTAGTTAACAGAAATTAACCATATTCAACTTGCAAGAGGACATGTTAAACATGATACGGAATGGTATTTATATTCAACACAAGCTTATTTCTAGTTGATCGTTAGTTCGGATTGTCTTACTTTTGTAGAGTAAAAGTTGTACTTAAACTGGCCATTCTCTGCACTTAGCGACGTGAATCTCACCCTCAATACAACAAATGAACTCTCAAAATTCTATGTCTTTTAAATTTTTGGTGGTGGGATTGTGCCCACTGACTACCCACCATTGGTTATCTCCAACACACGTTGGTTATATCTATTATATGTTCATATGATATGTTTACGGTATATAATATATCTGTCTTATGCTTCTATCATGTGCTTCGTATCACGTGTCACTATCACATGATCTCACCCACGTCTGTTACCTCCATATATTTCCATTCTGCACTAGATATCTGTGTCTAATTATTTAATTTATTACTTGTTTACACATTAACCTATTCATGTTTTAATTTATTCATATATCCATCTTACTAATTTACTGAATTCATTTACTATATCTATTTATTGCTATCCCTTTAATCCTAACCGCTACGATGCCTCCCATGCGTCAACACTCAAATGAATTTTAGAACGTTAATTCGGACAGATTATCCTACACGGGTAGGATAAAAGGTGGTTAAATTCATCCTGTAAAACTGGTTGAAAGTTCCGTATGCTGAGTACGAGAACAATCATGTATTCTCGATGTATTCTTGAGATATCGATCTTCAGGTCGATATCTCAAGAATACATCGAGAGCCTGGTCCGAGAGCCTGTGAAAATTAAATCTAGATACAAATGCTAATATAGGCACAGAACTTAATACAAATTTTAATTGAAATGCCGAGCTCTAATTTCAGTTGAAATATCACGTATGCAATCAGTGGGAATAAATTGCAGGCCTTACAGACTTAAGAGTGCAGATATGTAATTAAAAGTTAGATATCCTTTATCGGGCGGTCTCTCGCGTTTATAGCCTAAACATGAGGGCGCATTCCTGAAATATCAGAAATAAGGTTATTGAAAGGAAAGAAAGAGGCTTAAGGCTATATCTGTAAGAATAAGGTCGGATCATGTTCTGCATGTTTGAACGTAAAAGTTGTTGGGTTAAACGATCTACCACTTGATTAAAATAGCATGTCTGCAATTTTCAGTTTAAGATTTTAAAATAACTCCTGTGGGATCTCCTTAACTTCCAGCTGGTTAACTGTTAATTGGGCTTACATTAGCAGACCCAGTGGAAGAAAATTGACTGTTTCATT
This sequence comes from Octopus bimaculoides, assembly GCF_001194135.2. Lineage (NCBI taxonomy): Eukaryota > Metazoa > Mollusca > Cephalopoda > Octopoda > Octopodidae > Octopus > Octopus bimaculoides. The sequence continues at coordinate 8,899,659 of NC_069004.1, read as the reverse complement.
TGTGAGTGAATGGTCCATTCACTGGAGTATTACATATAGTGGATCTCGTCGGCCTGTGACTATGCCAGCGAGGTAAAATGGATGTGCTCGTTAGCTGCACATAATCGATTCACTCATTATGTAGCTGATGTAATCTGCGAATGTAGTGGGTGGGTGGGTGTGGGATTAAAGCACAAATGAGAATGGATGGAAAGTGACTCCGTCTCCTCTGCATGTCATTAATTTGTTCATTCGAAATTTACCTGCTCAGTAGATGTAGCAAACTGCAGAGAAATGCGAAAGAAGTGAAAGGAATCACATGAAGTGCAAAGCGTGGAAGCAACTGAATGAAGAAGAGTGAAGGAGAAACGAAATCAAGTTTGTTATATTTATTTGGTTATTAGCTATCAAGTGATCCGAACATCGTTTCGGAGACTCGTATGTTTAGCAAATTTGTAGTTGGAATTCGTCTCAAATAAATGCACGTCTGAAAGATTAGTGCTACAATTATATATAAACTTCCTTTTAGGATATTAGCAGCAAGATATTCTTTTGGGGAATATTAAGCTCTTCATTGACACACAAATTACATTTGTTGTCTTTCTTCTTTGTACGTCTTAGCCTTCGGTTTTTTCAGTTGCTTGTAGGGTTTTCTAGTCTTCGATCTTTAGGCTTCCATGAAGAAATCACATGAAGAAACACATTTTACAACATTGAGGGTTTGCTAGTGATTACGCAAAAAGTTAATTTTATCATCTCACTAAAAAAACAACGAGTGTGGAGATGTGTGGAAACAATTGTAGTTATAGGGAAATAAAGAATGTTGTTCAAACCATTTTCCTTATCCATTTCTCTTTCTGTCTCTCTTTCCCTCATCTTATAATATATTATACACCCACTCACGCATACACACACACACACACACACACACACACACACACACACACACACACACACACACACACACACATATATATATATATATGTGCATATATAAATATATACATATATATATGCATACATATGTGTATATACATATATATATATACATACATACATACATACATATGTGTGTGTGTGTGTGTGTGTGCGCGCGTGTGTGTGCGTGTATGTATGTATATAATCTACAGATACACTCACAAACAAGTACAGTTTTTTCGACTCCCACCCAACCTAGGCACAGATATTGCAGACACAAAAAACAGGCCAACGAACATCCTCGATGGCTGCGAAATTAACATGTATGTCAAACAATAATTATGTCAGACAATTTATATACATACATACATACATACACACACATATATATATATATACATCTACATATATGTATTTATATATATATATATACATATATGTACACACACATTTATATATATATATATATATATATATATATATATATATATATATATATATATATATATATATATATATATATATATATATAGACATATATATATATATAGACATATATATATATATATATATATATACACATATATAACACACGTAGAGCTACATACACATATATATATGCATTAACAGATGCATGCATACATACCTATATTCATGCATACATAATATATATACATACAGACAATTACCCACACATATACCCACCGTCATACATACAAACATGCATACATACATACATATATACATACATATATACCCCCGCACATACATACACACGTAAATACATACACATGCATATATACATAAATTCATACATACCTACAGACATACAGACAGACATACAAACACATATGTACATACATATGCATAAACACATACACTATTACATACATATATACACACACAAATGCATACAAGCATACGCACATATATACCCACACACACACACACACACAAATACATACATACACATACATAAATTCCTACATACATACACACATATATACATACATACACATATATTCATACATGCATACATAAACACATACATACATAATCACATACATACAAGCATACATCCACACATACATACACACGCACACAGACAGACAGACAGACTGACATACATACATACATACACACATACAAAGATGTCATGAATTACCACTTGCCCTGTCTTACAAACCCCCACCCCACCCATCCCTCCACGAATGATAAATCTCTTTTAAAGTGTGTTAACCTAAATTACTACATTTTCTCTGCCGCACC
>NC_069004.1:8894734-8896258 GCF_001194135.2 Octopus bimaculoides | reverse complement strand
TATATGTATATATATGTATATAAACACCATGTACGAAACTCGCAGCCCTAGAGTCACTTGCGTACCTCTTGTCGAGTCGATAAAAATATGTATCGAGTCTTATTTTCCTCCTTGTTGTACCAATCCTCAACGGGCACGCGCACGCGCACGAGTAAGCACACACATATTTGAATCCACAAACTAGTTTGCGAGAAGTACTCGCATACATTGACTCACAACATGCAGACATAGGAATACGCAAACACACACACACACACACGCATATACAATAAAGTAGACGTGACGAGGAGAAAGAATGGCTAATAACTTTGACATCGTTGTCAGAGTTTAACAAGAGATTTATTGTGTCTTGATTGATAGTAAGGTTCCAGTGTAAGATAGGGAACACAGCCATGACAGAAATAACTAAGAACATCGAAGTGAAGATATAAATTCACATAAGGAAAGAATAACGTGTCTGAGAGGAGCGACGGTGGGGGGGGGGGGAAGAAGAGATTGACGAAGGGAAAAGAAATTTCAGAGAAACGGCAGATGGAGAGGGGTGGGGGAACAGATTAGAGACCAAGAGGGAAATAGAGTGAAAGTGAGAAGAGTGTCGGAGGACGCAGGGAAGGAAAAAAAAAAAACTGGAATCCAGAAGTTTGAGATAGATAGAAATTGTGAGGAGATGAATAGAAGTAAAAGAAGAAGAAATAATAATGATGATGATGAGGAGGAGGAGCGGGGTCTAGAATGCACAACTAAAGAAAAAGAGGGAATTGTAATACAGGAATGAATGGAAATGGTGAGGAATGATGAGCAGAAAAAGAAGCGAAGAGAGAGGGAAATGCAATAATGTTGATAAGGAGGACGAGGAGGAGGAAAAAGCGGAAGAACAGAAGTCAGGTTAGAGTGCTAAGCCTGGTCTGTTTCTTTCGAATAATGTTAAACTTTAAATGTAGTTCTTATTTAGTTCCAGGACTTCAAGAATTCCAATGTCTGTGTGAGGTTATCGTCAGCTTGAGGATATGTATATCATGTTAAAGGAAGGGAGAGGAGGAAAGGAGGAGAAGGATGAGTAGTTGAAGGGAAGGCGAGAACCCATATAGAGGGGGAAGAGGTGAGAGCAAATTAGTAGGAGGAAGTAGAAAGGATAAGTAGATAAGATGTAGAGGAGGGGAGGTCGATGAAAGTAGGGAAGGTCGGATGTGGAAGGGAGATAAATGGGGAAGGGAAAGCGGCAGGTAGATGAAGAGGGGGAAGGGTGATGGAATAGGAGATTGTGGGTTGATATGTAATTGACTAATATAGCCAAAGATACTGCACCAACATAGCCAGAATGCAGACTAGTGTCACCATCAGAATATGCGTGTGTCCGTATACATACATACATACATACATACATGTATATAGGTAAAAAAAAGAAAAACGACAAAAAAACAAAACAAAAAACAACAACGCGAGGACGTGATACAGATTGTGGTACTGGACGCTCGGGAAAGGAAAGAAAGAGAATCTGACGTTTCGAGCGGAACTCTTCGTCGG
>NC_069004.1:8892986-8894466 GCF_001194135.2 Octopus bimaculoides | reverse complement strand
TCTCCTGATATGGGAATATTTAAAACAAAAGTTTCGCGACCCAGAATAAAAGAAGTAATCTGGTTCGCCCCCCCCTTTTTCCGTCAGGGTAAGAAACTTACCAAAAATGTTCTTTAGGATCTTAGAAAATAGTTTTCCAAGGGACCACAAATACTAGAGTATTTGTAACAGGTCTACAATTAAGTGTTCCTACTCTGGAATGCCAAATTTAGCATCCATTATTGCCTCTTTAAATAGGAATAAAATAAATAAGTTAAAGATATGCAAATGTACGCCACAAGGAAACCCTGTTTCAAATAAAACCAACTGTAAACCACAGGACGATGGTGGAACGGGCTCTTCATTCCCTCGGATTATGCCTAAATCTGGGAATGAGATAAGTGGAATGGTTGATAAGAATAAATTTCTGAGGGCGGTTAATAATGCTTGAAATGACTTTAAGGGTGGCCGTAAACAATTATGTAATTATAGGGACCCTTCTTTATGTCCTCTCGGCGGACTTTGTTTGTCCACAAACATAGTGTATAAATGTGTAGTTAGAGACGAGGACAAACAAAATAAGCTTTATATTGGAAGTTCAGTGAATTTTAAAGCCAGGTATAGGGCACACATGAGTTCCTTTTCTAATGAGAAATATTATAATTCCACAACACTCGCCTCTTTCCTACATGACCTCAAGAGGAGGAATAAGAAGTACTATCTTGAATGGTCAATCTTATCTAGAACCCCCCAATTTAGAGCTAATATTAGCAAGTGCTTATTATGCATTAGGGAATCCCATTCCATTCTTAGGTCTTTTGGGCCGAAAATCTTGAATAAGTTTATCGAGGTAATCCCTTTTTGCAATCATAAATTTTCCTCCACCTTCCTAAAACTATATAAAAATAGGAATAAGAACAAAAATAATAGTGTTAGTAGTGGTAATAATGGTAATAATGGTGATAGTAATGGTAATGATAGAAGTAAATAAATAGACAAAAATAATTGATATTAAAATAATAATAAAAATAAGAATACAATGGTAGTATTTATTTTTTATCATGGTTTACGTTGGATTTAAAATCTAATAGTTTTAGTTACCAAACCTGCCTGACTATTCTAAAGGGTATACTAAAAATTAGATTTTTTAAATTTTTAAATTTTTTTTTGGTCTAGTCCATATTATTATTTATTTAAGCTTGCTCTCATAATTATAATTTTTTTGACTGGTGACGTCGTTGATGTCTGTGTGTCTTTTTTTACCCTGAAGAAGGGGTTATCACCAATTTGTGCTCTATTGTGCATTAAATACGGTGATATACCCCCGAAATGGCCATAGGTGTTCTGCGTTTGTGTTCCACCTATACTCGTAATCCACTGTAAATAAGGTTAATGGTTTGATTTTACTGATGTTACCTGCGGAATGGTGAAACTTGGATTTTACTTTGCCACACTTTGGATGTTCTGTTGCTGTTTTGTCCCGTGCGCTTCGGTATTCCTG
>NC_069004.1:8891418-8892749 GCF_001194135.2 Octopus bimaculoides | reverse complement strand
GTCTCCCTATGTATTATTTTTTTCTCTATATTTTTTCTATATATATATATATATATTTTTATTCTACTGTATTTGTACCAGTCTCTAATATTTCTAATCAATTTTTAATCGCTGTTTATTTATTTATTTATATTATTCTATTGCATTTTTAATCGATTTTTATTCTTATGTATAAAAATTTCGACCTCCCTTTACTAATTTGGTTTTTGTGGTCTATGTTGTACTTCTTATATGTGGTCATTGGTGGGCTACGGCTTTTCGAGTCGATGACCTAACGGTTTTATTCTGCAATTAACTTTGTACCTATGTCTCAACTAGTTTGAGCACTTCTTTTACAGCCTTGTGTAAATTCCTGGTTTTCTAATGCAAAACTGTTAATATTGAATTATATATATATATACATATATATATATATAAATTTAAATAATAAGGGTAAAAAATTGATATTAATTTGATTAATATCAATTTAAACCAGTGGCCTAGCATATTGAAAAAATCTGAAGATTCAGAATAATTATATTACATACTAGGTGGACATCCAATATGCTAAATGTCGACCCCATATTGTCTGACCAATTAAGAAAAAAATTGTTCTCAAGATAATTCGGCAAACGCCAGAATGTAAGCGAGCAAGACAAATGAAAAGATACAAAGTATAATGAATAGTCACATTTACTAGGTTTCATTGTTGCCATTTACATATTTACATACATAAATGTCCGCAAATCCTCAATGCGACCGTCATAGAAAATATAATTTGCAGAACTAATCATTATATTCCCATGTCTGCATGTTGCGAGTTAGTGTGACTAATCATTATATTTTGTATCTTTTCATTTGTCTTGCTCGTTTACGTTCTGGCCTTTGCCGAATTTTCTTGAGAACATTTGTTTCTTAGTGTTTAGACCATATAGGTTCTACATTTAGCATATTGGATGTCCAACTAGTGGTCATCGCTCTTATATGTATGTAATATAATTTTTCTGAATCTTCAGATTTTTTTCAATATGCTAGCCCACTGGTTTAAATTGAATACAAAAAGATGGGGAGCTTCCATCTTTGAGAATACATTATTTAGTCAATAAAAACAGAAATTCACTTGAGTGCTCCCTAATGTAGGTTTGGAGGGACATATTATACAGACCAACGTTACATTTTAATATATAGACTAGCGATATAATTGTATAATGTAGGCACTTACTGCCTCAAAAACAATTCAAGACATATATATTGAAATAAAATGCAAATTCTAAACCCATATATGTGCCTTGAATTGTTTGTATATATATATATATATATATATATATATATATATATATATATATATATAT
>NC_069004.1:8891104-8891408 GCF_001194135.2 Octopus bimaculoides | reverse complement strand
TATTGATGATACATACATACATACATATATATGTATATATACTTGCGTGCGTGTGTGTGTGTTATTGGTGAGCAAAAACGCTCGAATATATAAGAGCTTGTCTAACTTTTGGCTCTTATATCTATCTATCTACCTATATATATACAGATATATATATATTTATATGTGTGTGTGCGTGCTTGCGTGCGTGTATATATATATATATACATATATATATATATACATATATATATATATATACATATATATATATATACATATATATATATATACATATATATATATATACATATATATATATATA
>NC_069004.1:8885545-8888004 GCF_001194135.2 Octopus bimaculoides | reverse complement strand
ATATATATATATATATATATATATACACATATATATATACACATATATATATATATATATATATACACACACATAATAGACAGAGGGTGTGATAATATTCTTTTTTTTTTCTTGTTCTTTGTCTCCCCATTTTAAAAAGGCGAGGTTAGCGACCATTTCTTAATTGTTTCAAAAAAAAATTGTTTCTTGGAGCAATGCAAAGAAAAAAAGCTGGCTCTGATTTGCCATTAATTTATAAACTTGGTTAATTAAACTCTATTTTACATGAAAACATGGCAATTCACTTGAATCATAAATTCGCATTTTTTTCCTATTCCTTAACGATTCATTTCACTTTAACCATAGTTTTTTTTTCCTTTTACACATGTCTCATCGTTATTTTCCATTTAAGGTTTTACGTCTAAGTTTTTCACTATACATTTTTTTAGATGTTTTTGAAATTTTGTTTTATGTTCTTTGTTTTTCTTCTTTTTAACATGTGTGTGTGTCTGTGTGCATAACAAAATTCTATGCTATTCCGTCTCACTATTTATATCTAAAAAGAAGAATTGTGTTTTTCAGTCTGGGAATTCTTACTATAGCAATGAGGTATATTGTTACTATTCACCTTTAGCATATATTATTGTCGTAGGAGATGCACGATAACTACACACACTCGTTACCCTCTCTATCTCTCTTCATATAATTCTTCACGTATTTATACAAACACATATATGAATGTATATATATATATATATATATATATATATATATATATATATATATATATATACATACGTACGTATATTTTTTTACTTCTTACATGTTTCAGTCATGTGACTGCAGCCATACTGGGATACCGCCTATATATAGATTATATACATATACACATGTTCGAGCATATGTGAGTGTGCGCTTATATTATATATGCACATGCGTATTTAAATATAGGTATATACATCCCTGTAAGTCTGGTAGACTTTCGCTCTGTCTTATATTACTGCTTGAGCATCGAGCCTTGCTCCAGTTCACCCTCAACCGGACTAGAGTAGTTGTTCTTTACTTAAAAGGAAAGCATGCCATTTCTCACTCGCACTATTTGCTGTCAACACCTGCTAAGCTAGTTGATTATGTTCGCTCATGCCCTGAAGCACTGTCATCACCAACAGCTCTTTCACAGTGAACAGGTGTGTTTTCCGTTTATCAGATGGGTATCCACTGCTTGTGTCTTCAGCACAGCTTGGGTCAGCAAAAACTGAAACAGGAAATTTAGACAAAAGGACCAGATTTTCAGAACATTAAGAGTCGATGAAAACTAACTGGCTAGTTTGTTCCGAAGTAGTTTTCGGCTGGCGCCCATAGATATTTTCCAGAAATCCTTGGCCTAGCCGTGTTAACGGGAAACATTATCGGTTCGAGATAAACTCTACACAAATTAAAGTACTGTCAGCTATACCTCTGCGAGATTCGAGAAGGTTCATGAAACCGTTCTGCATGCATTTGTCCAGTGCCCGAGCACTTCTGACTTGAAGAATTATACTCTACAGCTGCTATCACGATTGGAATGAATTCGGTTATGACCATGTTTGACAGGGAAGACAGGAAGTTTTTTATGTGGTGGACGAGATTGGAAGATACTGCCCTCTTTGCACAAACCCTCATCAAATTTTCGAGTTTCACTTGAAGAGTAAAATGAAGGTGGGGAGGAAATACTAACCTCCTAACAAGATGAAAATGACGAGTATGGTCCGATTGAACGGGCCTGCTCTGAGTGTGCAATTGTAGATTGGAAGAAGACAAATGGAAAAGGCCTTTGCTTTGGTTTCAAGGATTTTTTTGTGTTCCACGAATCGCCATCAGAGGATCCTCCCCTTTTCGAGAAATTTTCTTTGGTCGAATTTGTTGGTTTTGATTTTATCTTCCTTGTTCTGAAATTTTTTTTCTGTAGTCAAACACTGTATCGCCCTTTACTGTAATCATTCTTTTTTTATCAACCGTTGTGGTTAATAAAGAAAACATAACTATTATAATTATTATTATCATTATTATAATTCTTCTTAATATTATCAACATCATCATCATCATCATGATCATCAATATTATCATCTACTACTACTACTACTACTACTAATGATGATGATGATACTACTTAATCAATGTGGTATGGCTTCTTGATGTATAGTTTTATTGGTAGTGTGGTGTCATGTTCTTATGGGTAGGCCTTGTAATGGATCACTGCTGACGAATTTTTCTTTATGCAATTTATCTGGAACTCGGAGTAAGTTCCAGTCTGGCTTTTAATAACATCCCGTAATTAATTAAACCGTATGAATGACTTAACTAAGGATCCAATATTTGCTTCATCCACAACGTTTCACAAGATTTAACGAATATCTTCTATGTAAACGCCAATTTGACATTTTACGAACTTTCCAAAATCTGCTTAATTTGTTCAACAGTTCTTTATGACTGGAGCAAGA
>NC_069004.1:8873513-8878513 GCF_001194135.2 Octopus bimaculoides | reverse complement strand
GTAGCCAGACAAGAAAATACTGAAGTCGATAAAATCTATTAAAAAGCATAGAAGGCGTTACCCACTTGCGCTGCTGTTTAATTACTGAAACAAATGAAAAGATTAAAGGACTATAATATACACATACATACATACATACATACATACATACATACATACATATATATATCGTATACATATATATATCGTATACATAGATATATATATACATTATACATATATATATACATATATATATAGTATGCATATATATATACATATACATTATACACATATATATATATATATGAGTGTATGTATATATATGTGTGTGTATAATATATATATGCCTATACATATTAGAAAGCAAGGCATTGATACATGCATGGCTGTGTGGGTGGAAAGATTGCTTCCTAACCATGTGGTTTGGGGTTCAGTCCCCCCTGTATGGCACCTTGGGCAAGTGTCTTCTATTGTGCCTATTGTAGAAAGGATTATTATTAATGTCATTATTGTTCTTATTGTTGTTGTTGTTGTTATACACACGCACGCACATATTTATATGCTCGCATGTCACTGCTTAAGAGAAATATGGTCAGAAACTTGAAGGAAATTAGTCACATAGTTGATATATGCGTACAAACAAAGGCAAACGCATGTTCACACATGCTCACATGCATTCGCCTCCTCAGCCAAGTAAACAACTCCGCTGGAACACCAGGTTAGGACATCTAACACAACATTCGGCTGCTTCTCCGACTTCAGTCTACAAATTAAAAATTAAACAAAATAAGGAGAGCAACGAAACAAACAGAAGTGAAAATAGGACAAAACAAATAAATATTGGTTTTTAATTTTGGCACAAGGCCAACAATTTCGGCGTTGGGGGCTAGTTGATTACACTGACTCTAGCCTGAAAGTCGAACTCGGCGGAATTTGTACAGAGAATGTGAAGACGGACGAAATGCTACTAAGCGTTTTGCTCGGCATATTAACGATTCTGCCAATTTGCTGAATTAGAAAATAGTTATTGGCTTCTAATTTAAGTAGAAGGCAAACAATTTAGAGGGGACAGAATAAGTCAATGCCAGCAGCTCCAGTGCTTGGCTGGTATTTCATTTTATCAACTCCGAAAAGCAAAGTTGACTTCGGTTCTTCTTGAACTCAGAACGTAAAGCTGGAAAAAATGCCGCTAATTATTTTGTCCGACGCACTAATAATTCTGCCAGTTCAAGAATAATATGGATAATGGTTGCAAATTCTAGCACAAAGCCAGCAATTTTGAGGGGAGGTGCTAGTCTGTTACATCGACCCCCAGTACTTTGCTGGTACTTTATTTAATCAATCCCGAAAGAATGAAAGACAAAATCAACCTCAGCAGGAGTAGTAAAAAGAAAAAAAATTGCTCAATAGTTTGATCTGAGCGCTTTAACAATTCATTCATTTCACCATTCCTGCCAACTCACCAATTATAAATAAACGAATTGTAAAAAGAAAGAAACAAAAATAAAGAAAAGAATCTGTAAATATACTTAGATAAATGAAGAGAGCATCTGCAGCCAGATGCCTGAATTCCAACTTCTTGTAGACAATTTCTTTGGAGTGTTTTCAAGACGACATATTCTAATTGTCTTATGGCATATTTATATTCTAAATATCCGCTTGTCATCTTTTAAGAGGAATTAACGTTTTTAATTACATTTTCGAGTTTCTTAGATATTTTTATTCTGTATTATTTTATGTATTTATTGTTTTACTACATCTATCTCGTTCCTTAAACTTCTCTTTCTTTCAAACAACGGAGAAGTCTGTAGGTGGACGCTGTAGCTGCTAGAATTAACAGGAAAATCTCACTCATATAACACCTTGTTTTTAAGGAAGGGAAGAAAGACACATTAGAAGATGTAATAAAGTATGTACTATGACTAATAAAAAAAGAGTTAAGTTAGTCACAACCGGAAGGATTCGATTGTAATTCTAATCATTCAAGTCAAGACTAACTTAAACGTTAACAACGACGACGCATTGTATATAAACAAAAGTACATAAATTCCAACCTCTTTACAAGTTTTCCTCAGATGAAGTTTCAAGTGGAAACTGGTGTGAGGTTGACGAACAGAAATGCAGAAATTGCGACATTGTCCTAAAATTCAGTGCGAGTGGTTAATTTTGCATCTAATTAAGTAGATTTAATTATTGCTCATCCTTCTGTTTTAATCAGTTTATCTCTCCGTTTTAGCTAATTAAGAGCTCTCTTCCGAATATTTTTCATTTTTATTGAATACGTTGCACTGACTATTCGTTGGGATTGTGAAATAATTCTCAGTATAACATTGAACTTGTATGTATGTATGTATGTATTATGTATGTGTGCATGTAGGTATGTGTGTGTGTGTGCATGTATGTATGTATACATATTATCAAGACTGCTATGTGGGAACATTGGTGTATGTGTGTGTATATATATGTATGAATGTACGTATGTATACATATTATCAAGACTGCCACGTGGGAACGTTGGTACTCGTCTAGTGCAAGGAAGACAATAATTATGGTTTTCCTATAAGTTACCGTCTACGGTCTGTATATTTATTTACTTATGCCCAAATCCCGTACAATCCCGTGTAGAATCATGAATTCTCAACCGAGATGGAGACGAGCACTAACGCTCCCATGAAACCGTTGGTAGTCATGCAACTCGCAAATACAAAAATGTGTGTGTGTGGTAAAGGTAGTCATGATTTGAATAAATACTATTTATTTCGCGCTTTCATCCACCCCAGGGATTCATCATGAATGCTGGGCTATTGAAAGTTTATTCCTTTTATATAAACATGAGTTACTTAGAAAAGTCAAATGTTCAATTTGTTTCCTTGTATTTTGAAAACAGGATGTTTTGGGAGTGGTTATTCGAGATGTTCTTTGTCATTTTGAATATATGTATGTACATGTTTGCATGTGTGTATGTCAGTGTGTAATGGTCACCAAATCAACTATCTAAAAAAATACCTCCTTTTATTCGTTTATGCTTTTTTATTTTTCTTCCTTCTCTAACCAAGCCTCCAAAAGTCTCACATTTACGCTTTGTTTAAAATTTCTCCATGCTCACCTTCATACACGCACACACATTGATTCAAAATGATAAATAATGTCTCGAATAACCACTCACGAAGCATCTTTTTTCTAAAAATCAAGAAAATAAGTTGAACCCTTGAATGTTTTCAACTATGTGACAAATATAAAAAGAGTCAAATTTTTAATACCCATTACTCATAATGAATCCCCGAAGCAAATTAAAATACTCAGTAATTAACATTTATCCAAATCTTGACTACCTTCTTTTATTAATATATAAAATCTATACACCACTACAGTCTATGCATACAAATACATACATGTGTGTGTGTGTGTGTGCGCGCGCAAACATACACGTATGTGAATGAGTATTCATGCTTATGTGTGTGTATATATATATATATATATATATATATATATATATCGTGGTGCCTTGAGAAAGTCTTCTACTGTAGCCTCGAATCGACCAAAGCCTTGTGAGTGGATTTGGTAGACAGAAACTGAAAGCGACCGGAGCACGAATAACTGGATTCTCCATCACGGTAATGCACATTGTCACCGAACTCTCCACACTCCTGACTTTCTCGCCAAAAGCAACATGGTATTGCTTCCGTACCTGCTCTATTCACCAGGTTTAGCACCTCCGGATATCATTCCATCCCAAGATGAAAATGCAGTTCAAAGTCGCCGTTTTAACACTGTTGTCGAGATCCAGAGCGAATCGCAGATCCTCGATTCTTATGTCTTTATTGCACACAAGGGCCTAAACACAGAGGGGACAAACAAGGACAGACAAAGGGGTTAAGTCTATTATACCGACCCCAGTGCGTAACTGGTACTTAATTTATCGACCCCGAAAGGATGAAAAGTAAAGTCGACTTCGGCGGAATTTGAACTCAGAACATAGCGGCAGACGAAATACCACTAAGCATTTCGCCCGGCGTGTTAACGTTTCTGCCAGCTCGCCGCCTTAAGATTCTCGATTCGCTTACGGAAAACGACTTCCAGGCCGGATTTCAAAAGTAATAGGAACGCTGGGACCGGTGTATTACGCGCAAGTTGGATATTTCGAAGGAGATGATATTAAAACTTAAGTAAATAAGCTATCTTTTATTAAGCATAAATAGTCCGGGAACCTTTTCATACCACCTCATATATGTACATATATATGTAAATGGAAATAGATAGATAGATATATTGATGGCCATACATATATACATACACATACACACGCACACACGTTCATATATATCTATCAGGGTGTATGATTCCATGAGTGTTTGTGTGCCTGTCACAGGATTCTGCACTGTCTAAATACATGTGTGTGTATGTATGTATTTATGCGTATTTGTGTGTATCTTTCTGTGTGTTTGTGGGTTTGTACATGAATCGTGAATTGATGTGCGTGCGTGTGGTCCCCTAATTGCCTATGTGTAAGTCTGTGTACCTTTGTGTCTGTGTATTTATGAGACAGGATGAGAAAGGGCCTTACAAATATTAAGCAAAGAGCTGGAGTTTGATAAGTAAAACAGAGAAAAACAAACAAAACGGAAACGCAAGGTTAATTGTCACGTGGGCGTTGTCATTCTGGCTGTGCAGAAAATGGCATGTTTTTTATTCGACAATGCATTTTAAAGAAACTCAAAACGTTAACATAGTGACTCATGCACAAATTCATCCATACACACATATATACATACATGTATACACACACATATATATATGCATATATGTGTATATATATATATATATATATATATATATACACACACATATATATACATATATATATATGCATATATTTATGTATATATGCATATATATATACACATACATATATATATAAATGTGTGTATAACTATATATACATATGCATGTATGTATATGTATATATATATATATATGCATATATATATGTATGTATATATATATATATATATATATGC
>NC_069004.1:8872755-8873503 GCF_001194135.2 Octopus bimaculoides | reverse complement strand
ATATATATATATATATATATATATATATATATATATATATATATATATATATATATATATATATATATATATATATATATATATATATATAGACATGCATACATACATACATATATATCAAGCATTATAGTTTGTTATTGATAAATCATCGAGTTTTGTTTTTATACATGTGTGTGTATATATATATATACATATATTTATATATGTATATATGTATTTATATAATGATACACACATATATATGTATACATATATGTATACGTATATATATATTTGCACATATATATCTTTATATATGCATATGTATGCGTGTATATATATATATATATATATATATATATACGTATATATATTTGCATGTATGTCTATATATATTTATATATGCATAAGTGTGCATACATACACACACACACACAGATATATATATATATGTCTATATAAATACACACACATATGTATATATACATATATACTTACGTACAGGCCTACATGTATGTAAACATACATAAACTTGTACAAGCACATCGATGTTGAAATGTATTAGGGCGGAGTACGAAAGAGAATTTCGCATTTTCTCCGTGGAACAAAAGTTTGCATTGTTCGTTGGTTTTTTTTACTCAATGAATGAAGGGAAATCCTGTGAGAATACGAATAATATTGAAACTTAAACCATGTTGCAGTTAGATTAGTAATGTTATGATATTACCCACTGCTCAAATACTCTGTAGGTATATATATATATATATAT
>NC_069004.1:8868558-8870874 GCF_001194135.2 Octopus bimaculoides | reverse complement strand
AACACAGATATTCCATTTTTCATGTATTCCCTTTTTTTTTGAGTTTTGGTTATTTTAGTGAAACCAATTTTTAAATCTAGTATCCGTTATTATTTTCTTGTTTCGGGGTAGAAATATATTTCGAAACAGTAAATAAAAATAGACAAATATAACGAGCGGCAAAACGATCGAAATAAAATAAAAATGTAGGAAACTTGAAATGAGATCATGGACATGGAATAATAATAATAATAATGTTGTTGTTACTGTTGTTGCTGTTATTGTTCTTGTGGCTTCTGATTCAGCAATTTTCAGAAGTTGAGAGCTTACTAAAACCATTCACATCAGAATTTAATTTGTTGTATATTTTATCGACCCCAGATAGATGAAATACCAAGCTGACCTGCGTGGGATTCAAAAAGTGTGAAGTTAAAGTGCCGGATAAATGGTAAAAGGCAATTTTTCTGCTATTTTCACGATTCTGCCATCAAATTTTAGCACAAGGCCAACAATTTCGAGGGTTTGGGGCTAAGTCGATCCCAAAACTCAAATGGTACTTATTTTGTCAACCCCGAAATGATTAAAGGCAAAGTCGACCTGGGCGAAATTTGAACTAAGAACGCAGAAACGGATTAAGCTTTACTAAGCACTTTGTCTGGCGTGCTAACGATTATGCCAGTTTGAGCAGGAACAAACTTACAAATACCTAGGAATAAATGAAGGCATGAAAGAAAAGATCAGAAAGGAATGCTATAGGCGAGTTTGAGTAGTCCTGAAATCTAAGCTAAATGTACGTAACACTATGTTAGCCATAAATTCCTTAGCAATTCTAGTTTTCAATGTGTTGACCTGGAATATCAGCGAAGTAAAGAAAATTGACAGAAAAATACGTAAGCTTCTGACTTGTAATAAGATGCACCACCCAAAGGCAGACATGAATTGTCTTTACCTTACCTGAGCCCAGTGGAGGTCGAGGCTTTATCCGATTTGAAGACTTTTACAAAACCACCACAACTGGACTGGCCAGATATGTTGAAACAACTAACGACTGGATGCTAAAACTCGCTGAAAATCATGAGGGGCGTAAGATGCTCCATTCTGTCGTAAGGGATAGCAGAAAAAAACAAAAAAACTGCTATTGATTTCATGTCTGATACTCAGGATGAACAACTTCGAGTATGTGCGGCAATTGTTGTTGCAAAGACGGTGAAATGGCAAGGCGAAAAGCGCACGGACAATTGGCAAATAGGTGAAATCAGAAATCTCGGCATGGCAGATACGTGATCCGTAGCAAAGAAACCTTGCAGGGACAGCTCCCTCTCGGTCCATTTCTGGGTGAGATTGGCTATGCTGTGCGTCACCTCGTTCCCAGTTTTTCTCCACCTGGAAGTCCAGACCAAACCAACCTCCAAGCTCGAGAGTAAATAACATCCGCAGCAAAAAAACAAAAAAAAGTGAAATGTATCAATACCGAAAAACATGATATCAATAAAAATAACACTTAAAATAACGTAATACTAACAACAACAGTTACAACAACCACAATAACAACAACAATAATAACAGGCTGCAAGCATTAGCAATAACAGCAATGAGTTTAATGACAACTATGACCACAAAAAAATAATTAAAAAATAGTAAACAACACCAACAGTAATATCAACATCATCATCAACAACAACGATATACACAACACAAATGCACCATTTTATGAGACCCAAATTTATTGGTTTATCAAGAGTTTTACTTTTGATTCCCCTCTCTCTCTCTCTCGCTCTTTCCCTCCTTTCTCTCTCTCTCTCTCTTCCTTCCTTTTAGTGACGCATGAGATAAAAGGAAATTTATACCACACCCACTTGTATATCACATGTTTATAAAACAACAACGTGTGCTGTTTGTTATCAAAGATATACGAGAAGAAATTCGCGGCTAAAATGTCGGACGGAAATCTGAAACGTGTCCCCGAACGTAAATCCAGTTGAGGTCATTCAACCAATAATATTTCAGGGTTTTATTTCTGTTACTTTCCCGTTGTACGTTCAAGTTTCTTAGTATAAGTCAAGGTTTCAAATCTCGCTCAGTCATTCTTGCATTATGATATAACGTGTGTGTGTGTGTGTGTGTGTGTGTGTGTTTATGGTTTATACTTTGTATATATATGTGCTTACATATGAATATATTTGTACATGTACGAATGCATGTGTATATGCTTGTATTTAAATGTATACATAACGATCTATGTATATATATGTATGTGTTTGTGTGTGTATGTATGGGTGTATGTGTATTTATATGTATGAATGTGTGTGTATATATATATATATATATATATATATA
>NC_069004.1:8864128-8868416 GCF_001194135.2 Octopus bimaculoides | reverse complement strand
TGTGTGTGTGTGTGTGTGTGTGTGTGTGTGTGTGTGTGTGTAAGACAAGGTATAAATAATGGTTATTGCATATTTTTGCTTTATTAGAGTTATGTGTTGTTTGTTCCTTCTCGAGCTATGCCTGGCTCATAGGGGCCGGTTTCCCGTTTTCATTGGCGTATAGGTTCACCACCTGGACGGGACGCCGGTCCGTCGCAGGTGAGCTGCTAGATGCAAGAAGAAAGGGTGAGAGAAAGTTGTGGCAAATGAGTCAGCAGAAGTTCGCTGGAGCCGCGTGGAGCTTAGGTGTTTCGCTCATAAACACACACATCGCCCGGTCTAAGATTCGAACCAGTGATACCCCGACCGCAAGTCCGCTGCTCCAGCCACAAGGCCATGTGCCTTCACTACTGTAGTAATGTAATGACCATCATTTATACCTTGTCTTGTATCTCACTCTGTATAAAAACCAGTATAACTGAAGCGCCGCCACAGATTTACAATATAGAGTAGTGATGAACTTAACCTTAGGACCCTCTTCCAAGAATATTTGGAGTTGTTTTCTAATCTGAACAATATTGTTAGTCTGATGTGCTAACAGAAAGCTTATGAAGTGTTTTGCCTGTATTGATAATTCCTCACAGATATCACAAATAATTCTGTTTACGTGTGTGTGTGTGTGTGTGTGTGTGTGTGTGTGTGTTTAAATAGATACATATATACTATAACTCAAAATTTTGAGGGCTAACCCATGGATTTATGTGGGTTTTTTAATCGAGAATCTAATACCATAGGAGATAAAGTTACAATTGAACATAAACGAGCGGAATTGACTTAACTCCCAATGTATATATATATGCATGTATACTCGAATCCAAAAGTAATTGCAAGTATATTAATCCTGTCATATATGAAACCGGGATAACCCCTACAAAAATCTATTTATTTTTCCATACTTAAGAAAAAACTGTCTTATATAAATTATGGGTTATATCATGACGACGGTTTAATAGCTTCTGTTAACACTTACAAACACACACCAAATAAATTAAGGTAGGACTTCAAGTTTTTAGATCCTCACAGCAACAAGCTCACCATTGACAACTCAAACTTATAAACCATTTGAGAAATCCAGTGAGAAACTCACCTGCATAAACAAAGAAATTAATTTTATAAAGCAATTCATTATTGCAATGATTTTTGAAGGACTAGTAGTTGTAAGGATAAATTCATTCCAAAGTAACGAAACCACCTGTTTAAGAAAGTGTAACATTATCCAGTCTTCCGCTTTGCACTTAATGTAACATCTGATATGGATACAATTTTTCCTTTTTTTTTTTTTTTTTTTTTTTTGAATAAATATTTCAACTATAGGGTGGTATCTATTTAACAAACACACTGAAATTTAGTCACTGGTTCACCCTGAAGCATGAGATCATCTTATCGTGCAAGTTCACAAGTACAAACCATGCCTGAAAGTTTTTGCACAAATGGCAAATATTGTCCAATAAACGAGCAATAATAGCATGTCCTTAAACTGTGGCACCGGTACACGACAAAAGAACACGGAATATATATATATATAAAAAACAGGAAGAAAATTATGCACAAAATAGATCCAGATATATTCAATCCCTCATCAGTTTTCTGCGAAATATCATCACAATTTTGATATCTATACTAATGTATTCATATACTGGTAGCAGTCATTGAGCAGTGGTTATACCAAGACATTGTCTTGAATGGTTAAAGTCGATCAAATATATTTCAATCTGGTATTTGATTTATTTATCTTAGCGAACGGTTTTGTTATTACTCGACGTAAAAGGATCGATTTTAGGTCCGTTTACTCATATATTAATACATAGACAGACAGACAGATAGATAGATTGTTGTTGGCACTCCGTCGCTTACGGCGTCGAGGGTTCCATTTGATCCGTGAAATTAACGTGCAAGTGGCTGAGCACTCCACAGACACGTGTACCCTTAACGTAGTTCTCGGGGAGATTCAGCGTGACACAGAGTATGACAAGGCTGACACTTTGAATTACAGGCACAGCAGAAACAGGAAGTAAGGGTGAGAGAAAGTTGTGGTGAAAGAGTACAGCAGGGTTCGCCACCATCCCCTGCCAGAGCCTCGTGGAGCTTTAGGTGTTTTCGCTCAATAAACACTCACAACGCCCGGTCTGGGAATCGAAACCGTGATCCTATGACCACGAGTCCGCTGCCCTAACCACTGGGTCATTGCTCCTCCAGATAGATAGATAGATAGATGAGAAAAACCACTAATCATGAGGACAGCAATGGCACAATAATAGACCCATTATTAGCCAGTAAGAGATATAGATAAATAAATACCACAGCATTTTCTCACATTGCATTCTACGAAAATCTACCCACAAGTTCTTGCCAATCCCAGGCTATGGTTAAAAAAATACTTTCGGACAAAATGCCGAGTTTCAGGCTTGAACTCGCTACCACGCGGCATCTTGAGCTAAATAAACTTCTTGAACCACACAGCCATGCCTCCTTCAAAGTTTGTTATGTGGTAGTTGACTTCATAGCCATGCCATATATTTTCTTGTCTTAGGAACCAGAAACTGTCGTCAACTGATAACAAATCTGGTGTTGAAATTTCACGGCAAACAGCTTCCATCTAACAAATTTGTTGACTGTGATGTTGACCATAAACCACATAAACAACGGAACAGATAGTGGAAAGTAGGCACACGCACCCATACACATACATACGCACGGACACGCGCATACACACTTACATACACACACCAAAAATTACGCGCATACATACTTAGGAGTTCATGGGTACGTACATATATGTACGCATGTATATATATACATACATATAAAATATATATGTATATATGTGTATGTGTATATATATATATATATGTGTGTATATATAGAGGGAGTGAGAGAGAGAGAGACACGCATAACTTCTACGTGATATAGGTTTGTGTGTGTGCATTTATGCAAGGATGCATATACCCTTATACATGTGCAATTGTGTATATATATAGATATGTAACTATATATATATATATATATATATATATATATATATATATATATATATATATATATATATATATATATATATACATGTATCTATTTATATACACACGCATGTATACACGCACCTCAAACGGACGCTACATAGTACAGAGCACAGAACACATATATCTCTCTCTCAGCACACAGAGCACGTGGCACACGCCTATGTCACGACATTTCAATGAGTCTTAGAACAATATCTGAAGTGTTACGCCTTGAAATCTTATACACCAACATACACAGAACATAAAACAGGCACACCAACGCATGTACACGCAGGCACACACACACACACACACACACACACACACACACACACACACGTTCACGTACATTCACTCTCTCAAATACACGCATATACATATGTTCACGCCCATACACAAAAGCTCACATACAGTCAGTGGTAACAGGATGCGTGAAAACTCAACAGTAGGACGTATATGCATATATATATATACACACATATATTAATAGATTTACACACATATATTCATATATTTACACAGATACGTGCGTAAATATACGCACATATACATATTCTATATTTACACACACATATTCATATATTTACACAGATACGTGCGTAAATATACGCACATATACATATTCTATATTTACACACACATATTCATATATTTAAGCCTATATATTCATATATTTACAAACATATATGCGCAGGAGTGGCTGTGCGGTAAGTAGCTTGCTTCCCAACCACATGGTTCCGGGTTCAGTCCAACTGCGTGGAACCTCGGGCAAGTGTCTTGTACTATAGCCTCGGGCCAACCAAAGTTCCCAACCAAAGCTTTGTGAGTGGATTTAGTCGACCAAATTTCTAGCCTTCTGCCAAAATTTGAAATCACGACTAAGGCGGCAAATTAGCAGAACCGTTAGCATTCCGGAGAAAATACTTAGTGTAATTTCTTCCGGCTGTTAGCGTGCTGAGATCAAATCCCGCTGATGTCACCTTTGCCTTACATCTTTTCGGGATTGATAAAATAAATTACGAATCAAAGACTGTGATCCGGTTTGTTCCCTCTCCTCAAAATCACTGACGTAATGTCAAAATTAGAAAGAATTGTTATTTAATTGATAATACAAGCGCAGGCATGGCTGTGTGGTAATAAGTTTGCTTCTCAACCACATGGTTCCGTGTTCAGTTCCCAACCAAAGCTTTGTGAGTGGATTTAGTCGAGGGAAACTGAAAGAAGCCTGTCGTGTATGTATGTATATATATATA
>NC_069004.1:8858545-8864052 GCF_001194135.2 Octopus bimaculoides | reverse complement strand
TTGCACCAAAAGAAGGTCACGGTGACTGTTTGGTGATCTGTGACCGGCCTCATCCATCACTGCTTTTTGGATCCAGGCGACACCATTACGGCGGAGAAGTACTGTCAGCAAATGGATGAAATGTATAAGAAACTCCAGCAACAACAGCCAGCATTGGTTAATAAAAAAGGACCAATTCTTTTCCACGACAACGCTCGGCCGCACGTCGCACAACTGACCCTGCAGAAGTTGAACGAATTGGGCTACGAAACTCTTCCTCATCCGCCATACTCTTGTCCAGCGAGGTAACGATTTTGCTAGCCCACCACTTTACTAATAATGGTAATAATACAAGGAGTCTTTGTGCGGCTGTTCAACCTGCTTGAAATTGTAGCCAAATCTTCCTCAGACTACAAACTCTTGACTTAAAAAATAGGAAGAGAAAACATCAGTCTCCTACACACCTCTAAATCGACGATATGGGTTGGAATTTTCTGACCGTCGATTCGCTCAGCTGGTGCTAAATAAAACTAACAATGAACATTTGAAACATTGAATCACGTCGCCATTTACCAAACAACAGTGGAATCGAACTGGGGACTTCTTGTTGGAGTATCTTTGAAGTTGTTTCTAAACCATAGTGATCTTCTCCCCCCTCATTTTTTATTCCAGGTTGTAGAAATGGCTCTACATATCAATGAAAAGGATGTATATATATTTTACGGAAATGCACTCACTTCGCCCTGTTACGTGAAATTCACTATTTATTTGACCTTTTCAAGTGTAAGGCTTTCTCCGGAAAACTTGGTCTACAGCAGAGCTAAAACAGCACAGTCAAATAAATATTTCCAAATCTCGAATCTCGTTTAATATATGCTCGCTAGCGTGCTTCCTTCTTCTTGAGTACGTTTTGTTGAAGGAGGGAGGCGTGTCTTTTTCTTTTATGATGTATAATAACTATGGCGAATCATTCATTCATTATGATTACTTTCTTAACTCCATACCGTTGGAAGAAGGAGGCGTGGCTTGTTTCTCGTTATGTATGATAAGTGTATATGACGTATCGTTCATTCATTTTGATTAGCAGAAGATCGCCGATGGCCGAGCTGTCAGGATGTCGGAGAAGCTGCCAAGACGTTAGTGGCTTGTATCTTCCGCCCTAAGTACTGAGATTAGATTAGAGTATAACAGCTTAATACTCAGCAGACTTCAGTCTTGCTGTAACTACTGCATGATATAATTGTATAGGTGTACTGTGTCGTACGAGTCAGAAGACAGGAAAATTGTCTTCCCAAATTCGAACAAAACAATCGGGAGAATCTGTCAAGATCCTGCCGAGGTTAACTCTATCTTTCATCTTTCTTACTAACTCAAGCCCTTCGCCCCTTATGGAGCACAGGACCTTGACGGCTTTTCTCAACTGTTCTCTCCTTTGGTATGTCTTTTTCTCTGCCAGGTTTTGTTGGTTTTTGATTATCATCCATGCTTTTGTAACTTCGCGTTTTTTTGTTTGTTTGCTTGTTTCTAGTTATGCTTATTTGTTCTACGCAAACCCATCTTTACTTCTATGAAAGAAGGGGTCTATATTGGAAGAGAAAACAAGTCAGGCAAAGAAAGCAGGGGTATTGATTTCGAAGTTTGACACAAGGCCAGCATTTTTGAGGGAGGGCATAACAAGTCTATTACATTGACTCCAGTGTTCAGTTGGTACTTATTTTATCGACCCTGAAAGGATTAAAGGTAAAAATCGACCTCGATGGAATTTGAACTCAGAAACTAGAGACGGACAAAATTCTACTAAGCATTTTGTTTGGCGTGCTAACGATTCTGCCAGCTCGCCGCCTTAAAGAAAATAGAAATATTAACAAATTAACAACGATGATAAATAAATACCAGGCTTATAATTACCAAAATTTTTAACAGGTTTACGAAAATTTCTAAACAACCTTCTTAAATGTGTCCATATTATTTGCGTTTCCTTTTTTTTTTTTCTTTTACAAAAGCAAAGGCGTGAAGCCAAGTTAACTCCCTTGTTACACTCCAGTACTGTTTCAGAGATTTCCAACTTTCTGGTAACAAGTTTTCGATGACCATCGAGAATGGAACGCCGAACATGACCGTTCTAAATTCTCTTTATAATAACGTCGGTCAGTGCTACAGAGGTCGCTTACACCATTACCTGTTCTGTTCTTGAATATTTTATATACACACGCACACACATATATCTTTCATTTATGAAAACATCAGGGAAAAATTCTATGGGAATTTATGCAACAGCTTGTCGTGAAGAAATTGTTCTCTATGAATTAGTCCCCAATGGACTCTTGGAATACTCGGAGCTGAAGTTTGACAAAACTGAAGGAAAATGTTTTGATACTGCGGCAAATAGAAGTTGCGTTTTACAGGTTTTGACAAGAATAACGGAATCGTTTAGCTTGCTTTCTACGGCAATTCTTTTCGGAGGAATCTCCGAAATCTTGATATCGAAAATACAATGGAGACATCCAGTACCACTCCATAAAACAGGAATTATTTAGAGCATCTACAAATTTCTGGGAGCCGCAACTGTGTAATCTTTGAAAAGATCGCGAGCAATAGAAAAGAAATATCACGGACTTGAAGTTTCAACGTGTAACAAGGAAATGTAGACATAAAGAATTTGAATCCAATACTGAGCGATTACATCATTTGCTTAGAGGAACTGCTTGACTTTAAAAATAAACTGGATATCAAAACATATACAAATACAAGTTAAATACTGAATGCCATGTGAGACTTTGACTTAATTATATTTCTTGAGTCGAAAATAATTTTGTTAAACGCAAATAACCTTAACAAATATCTCCAAAGAAACACTGCTCGTATAACAACCACGAGGACAGCAATGCACGCACGCACGCACACGCGCACAGACACATACGCGCATACATTACTACCTTTCTACATGCATATATATGTGTGCATGCGTGTTTGTATGTGTATATATACACGCATACGCAAACACACATATACATATGTGTGTGTATTTATATATATATATATATATATATATATATATGTGTGTGTGTGTGTGTATATATATATGTATGTACACGCGCACACACACGCATATATATACATATAAGTATCCCCATATTCTTATACATATATGTATATATATATGTGTGTGCGTGTGTATATATGTATACATATATGTATGAATGTATATACATACATGTATAAATATATATACATACGCACACAGACATATATATATATATATATATATCAACAAATAAATGTCGGTACAGACGTGTGTGTATGTATGTGTGTATGTTGAAACCGAATTGGCATTGTGACCAACTTTTGTCAAGTTTCATGTTTCCACTTAGCAAACATAAGTGGAAATATGAAACTTCAATTCATAATGTCAACAAGGTTTCAAATTCTTATCAAAAATAAACGTAAAACTCTACTTAATGTATTGAGTACTTTCGTCCTCGTTGCGTGGTTTTACCTCTAACACATTTGATTATATAGCGTAACTGATGAGATAAAAGATGTGATGACGTCATGGATGCACCCCATTTCAGCAGTACATATTCAGACAAAATAGTTTGTAGTGCATTAAAAGCATGTTATACTTAAAGCAACGTTTAACATGCCGGGCAAAATGCTTAGCGGAATTTCGTCCGTCTTTACGTACTGACTTCAAATTGCCTTTTATCCTTTCGGGGTCGATAAAATAATTTCCAGTTGAGCACTGGGGTCGATGTAATCGCTAAAGCCCTCCGCCAAACTTGTGCCAAATTTATTTCGTTAATAAGTTGTTCAAATGTTGCCGGGGTCAATTTTGCCTGCCATCCTTTCGGGGCTGATGTACTCAACTTAACCCCGAACTCGCTGGCTTTGTACCAAAATTTTAAACAAGTATATGAACCAATTTCGTATAGAAGTCCCAAGGAGTTTTTTTGTTTTTTTTTTGAGACGCGTTTCTTCTTTTTTCGGTGGGGTAGGTGGAAACAGTGCTTCTTATCAAATACGGAATCTGTCCTATTAAAGACCAACTTTGAAGCTATAACAACGTAAGTGAACAGTTTATGCCAAAAAATGGCAATTCCGGGCGAAATAAATGAGACATATTTAAACTGGTATATGAGACAAATAAAATTCCGATACTACAGCTATAGCGGAAGAGAATGAATAATTCAGAAACTATGTAGGATGATTCTGCTTGTGGAAGTAGCACCACCTTCTAGCAGAACATGTGACCTAGCGCAATATGTGTCGTACTTTTGTCAAGGGTCAGAAACTGACTCTAAATACTTTGGCTGGTTTTCGAAATACAGTTGGTTTAATATGTGAAATCGCCCCGAGCGACCGACAGAGTGTGAAGTCTAGCATTTCTAGGTGATTTGAGAAGGTTTATTGTGTTACTCATCTGTAGGCGGGGATTTGAGGTAAGACCACATGTGTGTGAGTACAGATAAATATATATACATATATATATACATATATATAATACATATTCATACACACAAGCACGTGTATGTGTATGTGTGAGTATGTGTGTCCGTATGCACATATACACACATATATATTTCCGTGTTATTGAAAGAAGGGTATTTAAGATAAATATAATATGACATAATATAACATATTATCGTGATTAAAGTTTACGTGAGAGGAAAATGATTTTAATTTAGAAAAGTTCAAAACCTTCAAAATAAGCTGATGTTAAATTTGACATTTATATCATACCATGTGGACGAACAGACATAGAACAAAATATAAATTACGTACAAGGAAATACCTTACACTAACATCAATACGCTAACTTTATTGCACACATACACAAATGCACATACACAAATGCACATACACACTCGCGCATATACATATAATGATAGGTACACTCGCACGCATACAACGACACATAGATGTATCTGTTCACACGGACATAGCTATACACAAACTCACATACATAAATACACATACATAAATACATGCGTACATACATGCATACATACATACATACATACATATACATCTACCTCCTACACAAATAGAATGTCTTCATATATGTTTCTGGAATTTTGAAAAATAAAAACAAAAGAAACTTACATTGCCGAGAAAGAAACTTCGCTTATTTTGAGTATAAATACGAAGTCATTTATGAACATCCAGTCAAGCACACGGAGGGAGGGTGGGGTGTACGGGTATATGTTTGTGTGTACGAGTATGTGTGTGTATGTGTGTGCGTGATTATTTATCACTTGACGAGGTGATAAATAATCATATATTTTTGATTATCGAAACGGACGTAACGAAGTATCTGAAATACGAGACTTTGTTTACTGCTTTTGTTCTTTTAAACTATGTAATAAATCTAATTGATATTGATGTCTCATTTACTGCATTGTACCGGCGTAGGAATTTAACGCAACCGAAAATTGAACCCTAATTTTCTATGGTAACTAGGTTAACATCAGTAATTGATAAATTGTATGTGTTTGCGTGCCTATATATGTGTGTGTGTTTGTGTGCGT
>NC_069004.1:8856300-8858535 GCF_001194135.2 Octopus bimaculoides | reverse complement strand
GTGTGTGTGTGTGTGTGTGTGTGTGTGTGTGTGTGTGAACTCCCTCCTACCCGGCACTCAAATAATCGGAATTTTCAGGCAACCGGCACCCCATAAGAATAAAAGGGAATGTGTTGTTAATTAGTCAAGTGAATTGGTGCTAATATATGTTGCTTAATTAATTGTCATTAACAGAATGTTTCTACTGCATCTAAAATGGATCGTTGCTTCTCAAACAACACTACAGAAATTTATCTTACCGTTTTTGCCATATTTGTATAATATTCGGTTAGAAAAACTAGATTTTTTACATAGATTAAACTTTTATGTTTCTCGTTTATGACATTCAGAATATTAATGATAATACTGTGAGGTATACATAGAAAGTTTTAAAGGGTTTTAAAAGGTGCCATGTTAATTTGAAAAGTGATGATTGCATATCCCGAAATTTCGAATTTTACATATATACGTACACAGAGATGTATGTATGTATGTATGTGTGTGTGTGTATATATATATATATATATATAGAGAGAGAGAGAGAGAGAGACGGGGAGAGTGAGGTATATATATATATATATATATATAAACACACACATATATATATATACATGTAGGTATGTATGTGTGTATGCATATATATAAATATATGTATGTATGTGTGTGTATATATATATATATACATATATATGTGTGTATAAATATGTGTGTGTATTATATATATATATATGTATGTATATATGTATATATATACATATATATATATATATGTATGTATGTATAAAAACTTAGGAAAATGATGTATTTGTGTTTATTTACATTTGCTTTTCTAAGACGTTGAAAGCAATTCAGAATAACATAAAAATAATGCAACAGTTCCGGAATTAGGAAATATTAAAAAATATTCTTGAAAAAACATTTGAAGATGAGCCGGAAGTGGGAAAAAAATCAAGGGAGGGAAAAAAAGAAAATGAATGATGTAAAGTAAACCATGTCGAAGCTGTTGCTGCTGCTGTTAGCAGTGATGATGATGATGATGACGAAGAAGAAGAAGAAGAGGAGGAGGGGAGGTTTATGATGGTGCTATTCTGAGTGGTTTAACTTCATATATCGTAAACTATTTGGTTGTTACATCTCCGATTTGACCACAGGGAATATGGCGTTCAACTCGTGTCTACAACCCATATCAACTCCTTCTGAATCCTGAATCCCCTGGGAGTATTTTTATTGATACATTAATAAAATGATTCGAAGGGATTTTCCGTTCATTTACTTAAATTCTTATGATTCGTCCGAAAATCCGCGTTCTGCTTAATAGGTGATGTCATATAGTTTCTGCTATAGCGCTTGTCTAATCTAGTTGAAGATGTAAGTCAAAATGGCGGTTTTAAGAAAGTGGTCCAATCCAAGCTTTTTTTCACATGGATTTGTTTGATGGGATTTTTCTGAATTGTTAAACTCTGTACCATATTTAGACTGGTTTGCATGATAAATAGGGAACAATGTTAAGTGCTTTATTCTAACTTAGTGTTAGAGTAGCAAATTTGGATGAAACTGTTTTGATCCATACATACATATACATACATACATACATACAGACACACACACACATATACGTATAAGCATATGTGTATATATATATATATATATATATATATATATATAAGCATATACGTATATGTATGTATAGATATATACATGTATTTATATTTATACATACATAACACATGCATACATGCATGCATATATATATATAATATGATTAAAATCAAACTTCGCTTGTCTGTATGAATGTTCCTTGAATTTTTATGTGTATATATGTTTATGGGAACAGGTATCTGCTTGCATTTGCTCTCATGTCTCTAAACACTTTCGTTCAACTTCTGCTTAATAAATGGGTGTCATGTACATCGACTCATCCGCCTATATTTACATCCATATACTTCTTCTGAAGAATGATTCAGTCCGAAACGTCATAGCTATTAACTTTAACACTTTCAGTTTCTCTGAGCATGGAACTAATAATTTTGATCGCAAAAGACTTGCGTTTTGTTTTCTTATTTCTTGTTCTTTACTAAATACGTATGTGTACGTGCGCATTTATATATGTATGTGTATCTATCTGTCTGTCTGTCTAACTCTCTATCTATCTTTCTGTCTGTCCGTCCGTCTGTCTCTCTTTCTCTCTCTATATATATATGTGTGTGTATATATATATATATATATATATATATATATATATATATATATATATAG
>NC_069004.1:8854348-8856006 GCF_001194135.2 Octopus bimaculoides | reverse complement strand
ATATATATGCATATATATGCGTATATATTTACATATATATGCGTATATATATACTTATATGCAAATATATATATATATAAATACATGTACATATATATATGCGTATATATATATGCGTATATATATATATATATATATATATATATATATTATATACACATATATATTTACATATGTACGTACATATAATATGTAAAATACACATTGATATTACTGTATACACACACACGTATATATACACATACATACGCACATATATACCTACACCAAACATAGATGCATATATATACATACGGATACATAGATTAAAAGATAGATAGATAGGTAGGTAGGTATGTAGTAGGTAGGTAGGTAGGGAGGGAGGAGATAACTAGGTAAATAAATAGATCAAATGTATATGATCACTCTCGACATGCAGATGTTAAAGAAATAAAATAATTTTTTTCAAAATGACAAGAAAAAGCAAAAATTAAACAAACCTTCACCACCACCACCACCAACAACAACAACAATAACAACAAAATCCGCCACCCCACCCCTCAACCAAAGCCAAACAAAACTAAACACAATTACAAAAGACAACATTAGCAGCGACACAGTCATTTTTTTTTTTTTGAGGGAGTAGGGGTTAGATTTTTCATTTATTTTTTTTATTTGTTTATTTTTCTTTCGTGGCAAGATTATATTTTTTGAGTGACAAGCAAGAGAAGTAAATAAAGTAGAATATCTTTCAACAAGTGACGGTTGAATAACTGTTGAAGAATGTCTTGGTAAAGGAAACAACACATCCCCCCCCACCACCACTTTGCCTACCCCCTTCCATTCTGACTCCCCGCTCTTTCTTTCTTTGTTTTTTTTTTGTTTTTGTTTTGTTCCCTTTTCCACCATTTGTACTCTTCTATTACAAACTATCACAACCATCGCAGCCATTACGATCGACATCATCATCATCACCGTCGCATTATCACATACATTGCTGTTACTGCCACTGCTACCTTCTCCCCCACAACTACTATTATCATTACTACTACTACTACTACTACTACTACTACTGCCACCACCACCACCACTACTACTACTACTGCTACTACTACTATTATCATTACTACTATTACTATCATTACTACTACTACTACTACTACCGCCACCACCACCACCACCACAACAACTACTACTACTACTACTACTACCACCACCATAACCACCACCAGTACTACTACTACTACTACTACTACTACTACTACCACCACCACAACCACCACCAGTACTACTACTACTACTACTACTATTATCATTACTACTACTACTACTAGTAGTAGTAGTAGTGGAAGTAGTTTTACTACTTCTACCACTATACTCTTACCGCCATCGCAACCACTGTTATCGCCAACATCACCACCAACTGCTACCGCCGTCACCACCGCTGCCGCCACCACAGGCATCGGCACCACCAAGGCCGCCACCACCGTCACCGCTGCCGCTTCCAGCGTCGCCACCACCACCACTGTCACACCGCCAGTGCCACAACCCCTACATCACTGCCACCGTCAGCCACAACTACTGTCACTTCCAGCACCACCGCCACCGCCGACGCCGTTTCCACCACCGCCATCACCATCATCGCTATTATCACTATCACTAATAACGTTACCGACGCC
>NC_069004.1:8851009-8854161 GCF_001194135.2 Octopus bimaculoides | reverse complement strand
GATGACAACCGCCGCCGCCGCCGCCGCCGCCACCGCCGCCACCGCCGCTCCATCATTCCACTGTTCCACCAACAACCGCCTACGTGCATGAAAAAAAAAAGTGGCCTTGAAAGCTGCTCCAGCGAAACAACTTCAGTTGATCACATGATCAACTTAACTCGCACTAGCCGCCATTTTATCATGTAATGCCTTCCAGATGTAACGTGGAGAAGAGAGAATGGACAAGAGGACAGGAGTAGTCTTCGGACTAAGAGAACATCTCGTGAGAGGAAAAAAGAATAGCTCCCACCCACACCGCCTCACCCTCAAACCACCACCATCACCATCACCACTACTACCACCCATTCCGTCTCCTTCAATGTCTACTTCTTCATTATCTGCTGCATCTTGTTTTCCCTTCTCTACCTCCTCTTCTTATCATCATCATCATCATCATCATCACCACTTGTACAACTGCATCACCTTCATCGTACACCCCCACCTACTCACCACCATCACAACAACAACCACTGCCATGGCCAACATCATCACCTTCATCACCACCATCAATATCAACAACAACTTTTCGTCATCATCATCATTATCCTCATCTTGTTCTTTTCAAAATTCAAATTGTTCAAATTATGCCGAGACTATAGGTGTCCACTGATATATGTGTGTGCATGTGTGAATGTTTATAGATTGTCCATGTGAGTGAATGTTTAGACGAATGTATGAGCCTAGAAGAGTGTGCGTGTGTATTAACTTCATTTTTGCTTTAATTATTGAAAAACTTCCTACAAAGGAAGTTTCGGTCCCCCTACGTCACTGAATTGAGTGTGATGCCAACACACGGCATCTGATGGAAAAGTTTTCTCAAGTTGAAATACAACAGTGATTAACATATTTACATTAATTTCTGCTGGAATGAATATGCTCATCAGTTTAACTTCCGCAGTTTTACGAGCTCATATTTATTTTCCTTTTGACTTATGTCCTTCATCTTTCAAATCGAACACCGATCAAAATCTATCTTCCAACAGATTAAGCTTTGGGTTAAAGATCACAAGTAGATTACCCGATTAAAACCACAATACTGAAAGACAAGCAATCCTGCTTGAACAATACTAAGAGGATTCGAAAAAGATCGGTTGGACGAGGTTATCCTCGAGCGTGCGCGCAAATACACCGGGATTTGGTTCCACAGATGGTATGTTCTCACGATACCGTCGCCCATAATCTTCACTCCATGGCTAAGATCTAAAACTTCGGTCCATGAATGCCGCAGCTTTAAACAAACGAGACAAATTCCAGTAACCTAAATCAATAATTTGTCTAAAAATCCAATTCAATGTCATGGTTGGGAAGTTCTACGCACCCAGCCAAACTCTTAAAGCTTTATATTTCTTGATATAACATCTTCAGATTATCTGCGAAGGATTTCTTTCAACAACGACGTGAAGTTAAAACCATGGTTCGATGAATTCTTCGAGTTAAGTAAAACCTGCTGATTCTTATTGTCAAGACATTGAAAAGCAAGTGGTACGTTGGCAAAAAATCGTGAACAAGAAGCAGAATGTTTTATGAACTGATTTGTTACAATTGTTGATTAAAAAATACAGATGAAATTAAATAAGACAGAGAAGAAACGAATTTATCTCACAACCTAATAATTCCCATCTTAGGAATACTTCTCAACTTGTTTAATTATATGACAAAGCTAAACTCAGTGTCTTCAGAATTGCGCTTGGTGTTGCAAGAATGGAACACAAGAAAGAATAAGTCTGGGGAAAATAGAATGAATAAAGAGAGCAACAAAGGAATGGAATGAGAGAGAGAAAGAGAGGGAGAAGAAAAAAACAACATCAACGTTATTTTATTGTTCAGCAACAAAATGTAATGTTGAGAAGAAGCGAGAAATGCTGAGTCACTTTGTTAACACATGTTTGTGTGGAATCCACCTCTTCATATTCTCCAAGTTGTTATTTGTGCATCACGGAATAAACGCACACATATACTAACATAATTCCACACGCACACATACATACAAACACACACGTCACATCAGATAGACGCATGTATGTATAAGTACGTATATGTGCAAGTATATAGACTCATACGTATACGTACTGTAAATGTCACTAGGTTTTAGAAAGCATTCATAATACTAACTAGAATTCTCTTCAATTGTGGCTCCTACCCTGACTCACGGAGGGAATTATCAAACGAAACACAAAGGGTTTACATACATACACACACATACATACATACATAATACATACATACATTTATGCATATGTATGTAAATATATATATATATATATATATATATATATATATATATATATATATATATATATATATATGTATATATATATATATATGTATATATGCGTACATTAAAGCTTTTACACATATATATGGATATAGTTACAGTCAAAAAGAAGTGAAGACCTGTCACACAGATTTAAGCATGTGTATATACATACACGTATATATACAAGCATTCATACTTATAGACAGACAGACAGACAGATAGATAGATATGCATAATAATGTACATATGTTTATAAAAATGTATAAATATGTATATATGAATATATATATATATATGTATATATATATATGCATGCATATATATACGTATGTGTGTATATATATGTATATATTTATATATATATATACATATAAAAATACACATACACATATATATATATGTATGTATGTATATATACATACGCATTCTTGTACACACGTATGATCAAAACTATAGCCAAGCACATTGCGTTGCCATGTTTGTAAGGAAAAAAAAATGTTCGTCACAAACTATTCACAGATGGTTGGTAACCCACTTAAAACAAATCAAATCAACAACATCAACAATAAGAACAACAACAACAAGAGAAAAAATCACGGAAAGACAAAAGCAGAATGGAAGACTAATTCACCGCCTTTTTTTTTATTTACACTGCATTTTATCTTTTGTTTTTGTTTTTTTGGTTTGGAAGTATTTTGCATACATACGATAATGTATTTTTTAAAATTCATTCTATTGACAGTACTTCATGTGTTCCATACATACATACACTTATATACATATATATACATATATATATATATATATATATATATACATATATATATATATATATATATATATATATATATATATA
>NC_069004.1:8843741-8847971 GCF_001194135.2 Octopus bimaculoides | reverse complement strand
ATATATATATATATATATATATATATATATATATATACATACATATATATATATATATATACATATATATATATATACATACATATATATATATATATATACATATATATATATGTATATATATATATATGCATTTATGTATGTATGTATGTATCTGTGTGTACTTATATATTTATCCGTATATATACTTATGCATATAAACTGTTATATACATACACACACAAACACGCACACATCCATGTATGTTTGCATATACATCCATATATTTGTATGTGCATGTGTAAATGTGCGGTGTGTATCGACTTTCATCTGCGCCATTTGTTAGATAATGCCGTTCTCTTATCTAACAAAGATTGTTCTCCATTTAGAACAGACCTTGACCGCTCTCCAGCTTTTAATGTTAAACTGACCGTCCTCGCGTGAGATTTTTTTGAGATCTCTCCCTACATAGAGCCCCCGCCTCTCTCTCTCTCGCATACATACACACAGACACACACACACTCTCTCTCTCTCACACACGCACACACACGCTTACACACGCTTACACACACAAATGCATACAGACATGTGCCAAAATTTGCAACCAATATTTCGATATAATAAGACAGCGAGGTTGCAGAATCATTAACACCCCAGGGAAAATGCTTAGTTGCATTTTGTCAGCCTTCATATTCTGAGTTCAAATTTCGCCGAGGTCGGCTTTTTTTTCTTTCATCCTTTCGGGGTCGATAAAATAGTATCAGTTGAGTACTCGGGTCAATCTGATCGACCTATACCTCCCCCGATATTGCTGTCCTTGTGTCGAAACCTGAAAGCGATATTGTTCTGCTGTTTTAGTTTTAAGATATTAGAGTGTGGCTTGAATGACATATATCTCCTATATTTGACTGGCCAAACGAACGTGTAAAAATTCAGTGTCCGAGGTACACTTCATAAAAAATTAAATCCCAACGCCCCAATGGATTACGGGACTTAAAACTGCAGCATAGTGATACAGAGATAGCTTGTTTCCTGAAAATTTCCTGATCCTTCGTTGTCTAAGTTCAAAAGGAGCTGAAAGCTTCTGAGAAGGATCCAACTTCAGCAGCTAAACGCAAAACGCATGCACGTGAGCCTTACAATACTTTGTATAAAAAGCCCAAGAAATATTCAATAACCATCCTGGAAAGTCAATCAGAGCCATTGAGATGGGCCTCAAGCTTTCAGAATGCACCATTAGAAGAGCTGTGCATGAGGACATCCGGTACAAATCGTATTTGAAGCGGAGAGGTCAGTTTATGTCGGGTGTGATAAGCGAGAAACGTTTAATCCGTGCTAAGCACTTATTAAGCAATTTAAAACACAAAGAGGCTGGAATGCTTTGGCTTTTCTTCGATGACAAAACATTGATTAGGACCAAAAGGTAAATCGAATGAACGACAGATGGTTATGCAGAAACTCAAATGAGACTCCAACTGTCGTGCATACTATGTTTCCAGCAACATTTTCCGTCACTTTTTTGGCAGGGCTTAAGGGTCAATGCCGCAGTCTACACAGAGATGTTGAAGAAAGTTGTGAGGTCCTAGAGAGACAGAGTACACAACGAAAGACCATACGTCTTCCAACAAGAGTCTGAGCTCGTCTCTTAAGGGTATGTCAGTTCAGGCGTGGATGCGTGTCAATCTTGATGATCATTTTCTCCCAGATACATGGCCTCCTAGCTCATCAGGCCTCAATCCGCTGGACTATTACATAATCAAGGAAGAAAGGTTAACCAACACCCCATAACACCATAGAATCTCTCACGTCTGCCATAACCAACACTGGCCAAAATTGATAAAGATCATCTGATTCAGGCATTTTAACGCTTCCGACCCTGTATTGAAGCAACCATTGAGGATAACAGTGGATTCATTAAATAGATGTGATAAAAGAATTCACAAGATTATTTGTATGAATTTATTTGGAAATACAGCTTTTCTTTGATGAGCTATTCGTCTTTTACTAAATTCATATAAATTATTTTTTAAAAACTGACGCACCCTGTATATGTATGTATGTATGTATGTATGTATGTATGTATGTGGATGCGCAATGACCCAGTGGTTAGGGCAGCGGACTCGCGGTCATAGGATCGCGGTTTCGATTCCCAGACCGGGCATTGTGAGTGTTTACTGAGCGAAAACACTTAAAGCTCCACGCGGCCCCGGCAGGGGATGGTGGCGAACCCTGTTGTACTCTTTTACCACAACTTTCTGTCACTCTTACTTCCTGTTTCTGTTGTGCCTGTAATTAAAAGGGTCAGCCTTGTCATACTGTGTCACGCTGAATATCCCCGAGAACTACGTTAAGGGTACACGTGTCTGTGGAGTGCTCAGCCACTTGCACGTTAATTTCATGAGCAGGCTGTTCCGTTGATCGGATCAACTGGAACCCTCGTCGTCGTAACCGACGGAGTGTCAGTCAGTCATGTTTGTATGTATGTATGTATGTATGTATATATGACCGACCCATGGTTTTCAATTATTTCAGTAATATGTGGGCGACAAATCAGATATTATGTTTTAATACATGGATGGGAACAGTACTATAGTCAGGTCTCAGTATATAATGCACTTTACAGTCATTTAATCACAACCGAATAAATAAGTAAATATAATACAAATGGATCATTTCACTTATATAGAAAGAAGAATATAGCTACGTAGAAGAAGTTGCCTCAGATTCGGGAGGTGGGGCCAATTCTAGAATTTCAACATACTTGTTGCCCCTAGGCTATGGTAGAAGATACGTATGCGCACCAGGAGCAACATCATAACCACATAGACATGTCGGAGTATTTCCTAACCACAGAGCCATGCTTCCGCCCCACTTTACCACAAATACATGCCTTCATCCTTGATGTAACCTTATCTACCATATTGCTGCTGTGTGCTAGATAACTCTACAACATTTATTGATAAACTTATGATAGGTGACAGGCAAGGAGGTCTATGTGTATGTATGCGTGTAAAATATGAGTGCGTTTGTGTAATCATGAAAGAGAGAGTGTGTGCGTTTATGTTTCAAGGTGTGTATGATAGTATATATATGTGCTTATGTGTGTGGAAGTGTGCGTGTTTGTATGGTTTTGTATAACACCATGCATGTATATATACATATATATATATATATATATATATATATATATATATATATATATATATATATACATACACGCATACATTCACGAACATATATTTTTAAGTGTTATATTTGTGTATATGTATAGATAGATAGATAGATAGATAGATACGGACAGGCAGAGAGACAGACAGAAAGACAGAGTGATAGACAGTGGCAGAAAGACTAACAGACAGAGAAAGTGAGAGAAATACAAAAATATACATAGTTTCCAGATGGGCGCCTGGAAATAGATTAGGCAGACATAGATACACACACTCACACACACATGCACACATGCACACTCATGCATACACGTGCGCGCGCACACACACACGTACACATTTATAAATTTACACATTGCAAAACGCATAAGGCAAGTTCACAGAACCCACCATATTTCGACCTTAAGTAAAACACTCCATATACATACATGCTTGCATGCATACATGCATGCAAGAGATCCCCACCAAGTACCTACTGCAGGAAAGGCAGAAAACATTAACAGACGACAAAAGTCAAATGGAGGCTGTGCAAAATTAAGACGGAAGACATGAACCACGGTATTGCCAAGTACGAGTGAATGTCTTCTGGATATTATCTTCTCATGGGGCATGATGCAGTGGCCAGAACAGTCTGGAACACGACAGCAAGAAAGAAAACACCAACAGACGAGACTGAATATATTCTTTTCCACTCTAGGCACAAGGCCCGAAATTTTGGGGGAGGGGGAGAGTCGATTAGATCGACCCCAGTACGCAACTGGTACTTAATTTATCGAACCCGAAAGGATGAAAGGCAAAGTCGACCTCGGCTGAATTTGAACTCAGAACGTAGCGGCAGATGAAATACCGCCAAGCATTTCGCCCGGCGTGCTAACGTTTCTTATTTCTTTATTACTCACAAGGGGCTAAACATGGAGGGGACAAACAAGGACAGACAAAGGGATTAAGTCGATTAGATCGACCCCAGTGCGTACTTGGTACTTAATTTATCGACCCCGAAAGGATGAAAAGCAAAGTCGACCTCGGCGGAATTTGAACTCAGAACGTAACGGCAGACGAAATACCGCTAAGCATTTCGCCCGGC
>NC_069004.1:8842987-8843538 GCF_001194135.2 Octopus bimaculoides | reverse complement strand
ATTGACCCAAGTGCGTAACTGGTACTTAATTTATCGACTCCGAAAGGATGAAAGGCAAAGTCGACCTCGGCGGAATTTGAACTCAGAACGTAACGGCAGACGAAATACCGCTAAGCATTTCGCCCGGCATGCTAACGTTTCTGCCAGCTCGCCGCCTTCGGAATTGTATATATTGAGACCGAACGGTCAAAAGAATATTAGTGGAACTTAAAAATTACAACCACCACTACGTTAAAACACAGCCGGTCAGGTACTGTGTTTTACAAGGAAAAGTTATGCTCTGTTGTGGAAATCATTTTGAGCCTGAAAGATTGCAGGATATCACACGGTACGCTACAGAAGGTTTTCGACTGTTATAGTTTAAGCGCAGGAAGCTTATAGCGGATTTTTATTTAAACCCTGTGTTTCTTAAATAATATGTATGTATATATTTATATGGATACTCACATTAATAAAGAAATACACACATACACACAAACGCGCGCGTGTATGTGTATGTATGTATGTATATATATATATATATATATATATATATATATATATATATATAT
>NC_069004.1:8838461-8842976 GCF_001194135.2 Octopus bimaculoides | reverse complement strand
GTGTCTGTGTACATGAGCGTGTATACATATATACATGAACATACATACTCATATATATACATTATATATATACTGACACACACTTAATACATACATACATACATACATACATATATACATACACACATACATACATCTGTTTACAAACACTTCTCAATTCACTAGAAAGACGTATTGTAATCGATATAGGAATTGTTTTGAAGCAAAGATGAGATCTGATATCAAATTTCATTTGTTTTATTTTTATTTACAAAACAACTTTGTATCAAAGTCGCAACGTTCTTAGATTTTTCCCAACAGAACAAAGGGTGGAAAACGTGTTAAATGGTTAATTAACTTTAACATATAACAAACTAGAAACACAAAGAGTTTTCAAGAAGCTTAGAAAGAGCAAGAATATAAGTGTCACCGTGAAAGGAAAGTTGTTTACATACACACGGATAGATAGATAGATAGATAGATAGATAGATAGATAGATAGATAGACACACAAAGATAGATAGATAGATAGATAGACAAGTAGATAGATAGACAAGTAGATAGATAGACAAGTAGATAGATAGACACACAAAGATAGATAGATAGATATATAGATAGACACACAAAGATAGATAGATAGATAGACAAGTAGATAGATAGATAGACACACAGATAGATAGATAGACACACATAGATAGATAGATAGATAGATAGATAGATAGGCAGACAGACACACACACAGATAGATAGATAGACAAACAGACAGATAGAAAAATAGATAGATAGACACAGAGATAGACAGACAGATAGATAGATAGATTTTCAAAGAAGTGCTGTTTCAGTAAAAGAAAGAAAGCACCAACGCAGGAATTTAGATAGCAAGAACAGAGAAGAACCACGATGGTT
The DNA here is from genome assembly GCF_001194135.2 of Octopus bimaculoides. Classification (NCBI taxonomy): domain Eukaryota; kingdom Metazoa; phylum Mollusca; class Cephalopoda; order Octopoda; family Octopodidae; genus Octopus; species Octopus bimaculoides. The sequence continues at coordinate 8,842,092 of NC_069004.1, read as the reverse complement.
TTACATGCAAGTGTCGCATATTTCACTACTCCGTTCAGATTATACTTGTCGTCTCATAAATACGGGACAAACCTGAAGACGAGTGACTGCGATTTGAACATCCATATTTATTAAAGAAAGTGTATAATAGACAACGGACATACAGATAATACGAGACTCATTGTTATACTTTAACTTGTATTGGTAAAGAGAGTGGTAGCTGGTTACTTCAACCCCTGTTGTACTCTTTCGCTCCAACTTTCTCTCACTCTTTCTTCCTGTCTCTTGAGTAACGTTGCGATGGACTGGCATCTCGTCCAGCTGGTGGGGCGGGGGGACACATACGCCATGGAAACCGGGAAACCGGCCCTATGCCCCACAAGGGGCAAAAAGGATTAAGAAGAAGATAACTACTGTATTTTCTGCTAATTAAAAATTTTTAAATAAGTACTTTGCTTCTCAACCAGAACAAAAGTAGTTTGCTTCTCAACCAGAAGAAAAAGGTGATGAGGAGTTGGAAGGGGAGTGGTGAAGAGGATGGAGATGATGATGATGATTAATAGCAACAAGGGTCGGAAGAATCAAGCCTAAAACTAGACTGCGACTTTATTTGTCGGCCACAAAGAGATGAAAGTTCAGTAAGTCGGGTCGAACATTTTTCGGTATTTTGTTTTACTCGCATCGAGGTTGACTTTACAATTTATCGACGTCCTATCGAGGTCAATATTAATCCAATTGTTGTTGTTGTCTTTGTTGTTATTGTTGTATTTCTTTTCTTCTTCTTCTGTCTCCTTCTCTTCCCAAGACCCTTCCTTTTCCTCTACCTCCTCCTTGTTCAACTTCTCCTCATCTCTCCCCTCCCTCTCTCTCTCTCTCTCAGCCATAGTCAAATACGGGAAGGTAGGTGGACTCCGTTTTATTTAGTTGTCAACAAAGCACTCCCACGACTCCATCATAAAAGGAAAAAACATGTTTTTTGGGTTTAAATTTCCAAAATTCCTCATAAAACAGAAACGGTGTCCAACATAGAAACATAATTCCTTTATTGGAATTTAGACAACAACAACCAGCGACTCCTGTTTGTATACGAATTTATATGTAAGTGTATTTGTATATATGTGTGTGTCTGTGTATCTGTGTGTGTATATATATATATATATATGTATATATATATATAGATAGATATAGATATAAAAAATACAAAATGAGACAAGAACACAATCTACACACACACACACACACACATATATATATATGCGTATATATCTATATATGTATGTATATGTACCTGTAAAAGTATATTTGTACGTGTGTGTATATACATATATATATTTATACACACGGACATACATACACATGTATATGTCTTGAATGTACATACGTATGTATGCATGCATAAATGTATATATATATATATATATATATATATATATATATATATATATATATATATATATATATATATATATATATATATATATATATATATTGATGTTAGCATATGTATATATGTACATATGTACGTATTCATATATATATGTATCTGTCGATGTATATATGTATACATATATGTGTTTGTGGCTATGTGTTTACATGAATGTATGTAACATTGTAAAAAATCATACACGCCAAAACAGGGCGGGCGTGTATATAGGAGAATTAGACAAATTACCTTGTTAGGATTAGTGACGGGTACTTTACTTCCTAAATTTAAAACCCCACCCGGGTTCACATTTAATTTGTTTTCCCTCCTTCCGTTGTCGATAAAATATGTACTGTATGCAATGTAATTAACTATAACCACTGACGCGATGCGCCAGCATGGCCAGAGTATTATGACTGGCGCGAGTAAAAGAGGATGTGTGTGTGTGTTATGTGTGCGTTTCAGTGCCTCAGTGTGTACGAGCGTGTGGCTTACAATCGTGAGGTAGTGTGTTCGATTCCCGGACCAAGCTGTATGTTGTAGTTTTCAGTAATTCATCATGTATGGTCTCTGCTTTCTTCACTAGTTTTGAGTGAAACGTTTGCTTGAGTAAAATGTTTACTTTGAGCAGATGACCTTCACAACGGTATATCAGTCTTGTTTCTGTCCTAAAAAGAGTTATATCAGGGAACTATATCAGAGCAGTTGTATTTGCACGTACTAGAATATTCTATGGGAATGGTTCATAATTTTCCTCAAGACGGAATGTATGATTATATTTTGTATCTTATCCCAAGCGGTCCTTCTTACTGATGCCATTTTTCATGATTTTAGCAACGTCATACGGCACAGAAAATAAATAGCTTGATGAAAATTTTAAGGCAGCTGTTGGTCATATGTGTAATGTCTTTCACAGATATGTGACATAACCAACATTTTTCGTTCATATGTTGGGGTGGGGACCAACAGCTTCGCTGTTTCTTTTGTTCAGCATATGATTGGTAGCTATTTCTTGCTTTTGATTGCAAAAGCATAACTTTTAAATGTGGTAGGATGAAACCATCACGGTCCAAGAAAAAAATACAAAACCCAATTTATATTGGAAGCAATCTCATGTTTTCTATGAAATAATATTCATAAATAAGAATTTTGCTGTTATGTAAAATGTTTCTTATTTCACAGGTTTCATATGTCACTCGAGGTCACCTGGGGGTCATCTGGGGTCATTTAGCGTCGCATGGAACACCTTCAGCAAAGAAGTACTTTGAAGAGTTCACCCTGACCCATAAGATGGGAAACAATGACACCATCATCATTTCTTCTGAAATAGGGTCTGTCTGTTTCCATATTTACGTAGAAGCTGTATGTATGTATATATGTATGTATGTATGTACACGTTTGCATTCATGTGTATGTATATATCAATTATATATGCATCAATCAATATCACATTATGTCTATCTAGCTAAGTGTAACAAGATTAACTTACGTTTCATATAAAAAATGCTAGCGAATGAAGGTTTCTTTCATATCTAGTTTATGACATATCTGTCTTTTTCTCTCACTTTCATTTTTTATTCCCTCCCTCTTTCTCTTTCTGTGTATCTTTCTATCGTACATATTTTTTAAATTTTCTGTTTTATATTTCTTTGCATTCTATCAAGTATTCCTTTATAAAAAACAAAAAAAATGTCAGATTTTGTGTCGCCGCCAAATAAATATTCATAGACAAATAAGTAACTGAAGACGAAAAATGAATAAAAAGTGTTCTTTGAAATCAAAATAATTTATCCCTCAGAAACTGTTCAAAGTTCCTGGCATTTTGATATTTTAAAAGATATGTTTGTAAAATAAAGCTACTCAAGATATTCCAACAAAACAGAAAAAGGAATAAAGTCGAAAACGAGACTTAGTATCATCTGATTTGAAAATGGTTGATCTAAAATAGCCGCCAACCGAAACTAAAGAGTCATCTTGTGTCACTTGGCTTGTAAAATATTTGTTCGGCAGCATTTTTCAATGAGAAATGTCTGCGTTTACCACAACTCAGCAAATACGTAATCACCTTGAACAATGATGATAAATAATTGCATGTAACGACAAAAAAAAATAAATGAAATGAATAGATGAGTGTAAGGCGGAGGGGGAGAAGCCTCAAAGGAGAGTATTCCACTGAGCTTTTCGGTGGGTTAGAAAATTACATACCTTCACCCCCAATTTTCCATGATA
>NC_069004.1:8837563-8838163 GCF_001194135.2 Octopus bimaculoides | reverse complement strand
TATATATATATATATATATATATATATATATATATATATATATACATACATACACGCACACACTAATTTGTGGGAAGTGATTATATTTTCGGGTGTCCTTTCGTTTTAGCCATCAATGTATTTCAACATATATGAGTGTGTACACACACACACACGCACACACATTTATATAAATATACATATAATACACACACACACAGAGACAAACATAAATACTTATATACATATGTGTAAATAAAACCACACTTGTATATATCCGTGTATATGTGGGTATTAGAGGGTGTGTAATCCAATGAGACTAAAAATTTATCAGATTGCTACCAGTTGTAATCTTACAGTGGGTGTTGTTTCTGTGGTTGTTTATGACAGATTTCTTACTCTACCAGACATTCAAGCTATTTAATATTCTGGCCAGCGCTTTCTATAAATAGATCCCATACGTTTTAAATTCGCATTCTGTGTTTTATTGACGGACATGTTTTTTTTTCCTCTCTGTTTTGGTTTTCTAAGTGTTATGTCTTTTCTAATTCCTTCTTTCTTCCTCTTCATCCATTTCCATCTCTCTCCCCATCCCTGTCACTCTCGTTTTCTGTCTCTGTC
>NC_069004.1:8836115-8837553 GCF_001194135.2 Octopus bimaculoides | reverse complement strand
CCCTCTCTCTCTCTCTCTCTCTCTCTCTCTCTCTCTCTGACTATGAACCACAACCGATTACGTATTATATATATATATATATATCTACATATGTAAATACACATTTATACATATTTATATATATATATGTATGTATGTATGCATGTATGTACATGTATATCTACATATGTTGATGCGTATAAAATGCATGTATGTATGTATATATGTGTGCGTCAGAATACGTATGCATGTCTCAGTATACATGTACATACATACATAAACACATGTATATATATTTATCTATATATTTGTGTGTATGTGTATATATATATATATATATATATATATATATATATATATATATATATATATATATACCTCGTTCAGAGATTTAACATACATATATAATATATATATATATATATATATATATATATACATACATACATATATTTGCTTTATGAAAGCATGTGTTATGTACATCTACTTACATATGTCAACAAAGATTACTGATTAAAATGACAAATTTAACTCTAGCGTACAGTAAGCATTTAAAACTAAGTTCAACAGTGTCTCGACTCTGATAACGTGGTGCTACGTTTACACCAAGTATTTGGATACTTAGGTACAGTGTACTTATAATATTTACTGCAGAAGCAAAGTTGAAGTCTTTCAGCTAGAAATAGCACCCAAATCTCCCTCAAATTGCAAGTAATCATCTGAAGGGACAAATTGATTCTATTGGCAGAAACAGTACCTCTGAGAAAATAGACGATTCACAATGCATGACCATCTTTAACCGTTGGTCTGCAGGTTCAGAGGTCAACTGGGTTAAACACCAAAAATCCTCATTTTCCACCAATGAAACTTTTGCGAGGTTCTTCGAGCTGCTAGAAATGATAGTCATATTCCTCTCTCCACTGTAACTCTACATCCTTAGAGATAGAATGATACACACACCATGATCGATAGAAAAAACTTTGACCACAGTCAGAGTGCATACTGAAACAGTAGCAACAGTTGTTGGTTGTTGTTGGCACTCCGTCGCTTACGACGTCGAGGGTTCCAGTCGATCCGATCAACGGAACAGCCTGTTCGTGAAATTAACGTGCAAGTGGCTACGCACTCCACAGACACGTGTACCCTTAATGTAATTCTCGGGGATATTCAGCGTGACACAGTGTGACAAGGCTGGCCCTTTGAAATACGGGTACAACAGAAACAGGAAGAAAGAGTCAGAGAAAGTTGTGGTGGAAGAGTACAGCAGGGTTCGCCACCATCCCCTGCCGGAGCCTCGTGGAGCTTTAGGGGTTTTCGCTCAATAAACACTCACAACGCCCGGTCTGGGAATCGAAACCGCGATCCTATGACCGCGAGTCCGCTGCCCTAACCACTGGGCCATTGCGCCTCCACAACAATGAATATAACAACAGCAACAACAACCATAACAATAGCAAAT
>NC_069004.1:8833526-8835839 GCF_001194135.2 Octopus bimaculoides | reverse complement strand
TTTGTGAATGTTTATTGAGCGAAAACACCTAAAGTTCCACGAGGCTCCGGCAGAGGATGGTGGCGAACCCTGCTGTACTCTTTCACCACAACTTTCTCTCACTCTTACTTCCTGTTTCTGTTGTGCCTGTAATTCAAAGGGTCAGCCTTGTCACACTGTGTCACGCTGAATATCCCCGAGAACTACGTTAAGGGTACACGTGTCTGTGGAGTGCTCAGCCACTTGCACGTTAATTTCATGAGCAGGCTGTTCCGTTGATCGAATCAACTGGAACCCTCGTCGTCGTAAGCGACGGAGTGCCAACACACAATCCAACCCATAGGTTAGTTATCCGAATGCTGAAATCAGGACTGTTGTACAAGCTGCTGTTGCTGTTCTTCAGGAATCCACTCTCTGCTCTAATGGACCTCGATCGCGCAAAATTTATGACATATAATCTTCAACCTTACCACCAGTTAGAATTCTCTCCAGGTCAAATAGCTCAAAGGCTCCCTCCAATATTGTTTGTTTAAGGATGTTGAAAGATGGCTGAAAATGCTCCAAAGTTTGAAATGCATCAAAAGTTACGGGGTCAAATATATTTGACTTGAATAATATTAAATTTGAAACTACAGGAGTTGGCAAAAGAGATTTTAAAGAAGAATATTACTTAGAAATAAAAATGACACATTAGTTAATGTAAGCGGCACATTAGATCATGCGACACAGTAAATAATGTAACCCTCGATAATTTTAACTATCTCAGCAGGAATGCATTTTATCTGAAGGACGTTTCGGACATTCAGTTGAGAAGGAAATCATGCATGCAAACTTCAGCGTGGTCGGAACCAAGTAAACCGGTGCCCGATAAAAATTATGACAAGCTAAACAAAGGGCCGGACTTAATCAGTGAGGCCTGAGACAATCTGCTCCTTAAACAGTAGCAACAACAACAAGAACGATGGATTTCATGGTAGCAGAGTTAAAACTTAATTTTTTTCAAAAACGCTTCCAATAAAAACTTCATTGCAAAATATCGCCTCATGAAAATAGACATTGCGGAGAGGGGGTATCAACGTTCCTGACAAACCACCCATATAGCAGCAGCAGAGGCGGTACCCATAATGTCTTTTAGGCGCGAAACTCTGCATACTTCTGGCTAATTGGGGCTGATTCTTTTCTTTTTTTTTTAACATGTTTTTTTTTTAATCGTTATTCTGTTTTGCCTTTCTGAGAAGTTTTAAAATAAGCTTGAATATGACTTAAAGGACGGCTGGTGTAACTTAGCGTTGCTTTTTTGTTATTGGTAGTGGTGGGGGTAGGGAGTAGTAGAAGTTCTGATGATGCTGTTGATGTTGGAGGTGATGGTGGTAGTGGTGGTGGTGGTGGTGCTTGTGGTGTTGTGGTTGTTTTTGCGTTGGTTCTTCTTCACGTCATCAAGCATATTTTCAACAGCACTTTGCTCGCATATTTTAACTTCCGTCGTAGTGATTCTAGCATTCCCAGCATATGTGTATGTATGTATGTATGTATGTCTGCTTGTGTGGTGAGTGTATGTATATATGTTTATATATATATATACATGCATATATATGCATATATGCTTGTATCTAAAAACATATATGTAGATACATATAAACATATATTGATGTGTGTGTATATATATATATATATATATATATATATATATATATATATATATATATATATATATATATATATATATATATATATATGTATATATATATACACACACACACATCTATTGGGCTGGTGCCTAATTATTGCGGCTTTTTTTGAACAAATTTTATTCAACAAAAACAATAACAATATTTAACAAAAACATCTTTAAATGATTATTCCGGAGCATATTCACCATCTACTTCAATTACTGCTTCCCATTTGCTTGGCAGACGGTCAGACAGTCATTTAAAGCTGTTTTTGTTAAATACTGTTATTGTTTTTGTTGAATAAAATTTGTTGAAAAAAAGTCGCAATAATTGTGCACCAACCCAATATATTGCGAGTGAGAAAACGTAAAGATACGTGCATACATACATTCATAGATGCATACATACATATATACAAGTATATATACATAACGGGGTAATGGTGTGTATAAAGTACTGTATGTTATATATGTGTTAATGTGTGCGTGTGTGTGTGTGTGTATTATTTTGTGAATTCGTGTTTGGTTGCTTATATACGTTTCAATGTAGACGTGTCTATAGACATGTAAGTGTGTGTCTAGACAAAGCTCACGCACACGCACACGCACGCACACGCACGCACGCACACGCACACGCACGCACACGCACACGCACGCACACGCAC
>NC_069004.1:8831147-8833516 GCF_001194135.2 Octopus bimaculoides | reverse complement strand
TCTTTCTAATTCCCTGCCTTGCATACATACACACTCTTTTATGTTCTTTCTGCTTGTTTGTTGTCTGTCTCTGTCTGTCTCTCTCTCTCTCCCTCTCTCTCTTTCTCTCTCTCTCTCTCTCCCTCTCTCTCTTTCTCTCTCTCTCTCTCTCTCTCTATCTATCTATCTATCTATCTATCTATCTATATATATATATATATATATAACACTTTCTTTCTCTCTGACTATGATTGTTTTATAACCCAGTCGTTCTCTCTTCCGCTTCTTTATCTCCTTGTCCCGCCGTGTCTCCTCTGTCGGTCTCTTGTGACTTCAGCATGCTAAGTCTTTGTATGTCTCTACTCTTCTCATTGTCTTTATCTCTTCAACTCTACCCACTTCTTCACTCTGTGACTCTCTTTCTTTCTACCACTTCTCTCTCTTTCTGTCTCACTCCCTCACTATATTTGCGTCATTCATATTTATTCACACACACACACACACACATATATATATATATATATATATACGTATCTCTAATATATATATACATATAAATATGTACACACACATGTATATATATGTATGCATTTTTGTATATATGAGTATATGTATATATTTGAGTATCTGTGTATTTATATGTATGCATATATGTATATGTATATTTATATACGTATGTATTTATGTATATAATTTTATATTTCTCTCAGTTCTACATCTAAAGCCCTCCAATAATGCTCAACGAAGGATTACAAGCTTCCAAGCATTCTAGAACTTTTTTCACACGCTAAAGCCGTACAAAACAAAAGACAAACGCTATCTCTTACATCTATCTGTGTAGGTGAGCGTGTGTGCGTAAATGTGTATATAAGTGGTACTGAATGTGTGTGTTGCTGTTGTTGTTTCTGACGTAGGCAACAAAGTTAGAAATTTTTGAGGAGACGAAAAGTCGATTAGAACGCCGCCAATACTTGACTGATATTTCATTTCAAGAACGATGAAAGGTACAGTTGACCTCGCCTGGATTTGAACACGGGACGTATAAAACCGTTGCAAATACTGTAAGGTATTTTGTCTGAGGCTCTGATAGTTTTCTCAAATCTACCAAGCCTTAAAAAAAACCCCGCTGAGAAAGGATAACTGGTGCGATATGAATGAGCATTGGGGGTGATGGTGTTTGTTGGCAGACCTGATGTGATGACTAGTTGAGTTGATTAATGGAAATATGTGTCTTGAGCTGCGTGAAAAAATAGCTGAACAACAACTCGTAAATATTTAACAGAAGATGTTATTATCGCATATTAAATCAAACATCGTTTTTGCCTTGATTTTGTTATCGCATATAAAGTCAAGCATCGTTGCACTGATAACTACAATAATTACATTCTGAGAAATATATAGTGCTTGGAGTTTATGGTAAGTTATTGATGCAGTAACATTTTGGCTCGCCAACATAACTGGAAACAATTCTATATTCGAAGTGATTGAACCGTCTGGTGTGAAAAAAATGTAGGCACATAATGCATAGGTGCCTCGACATTCTGAAGTTAATTACCGCCGAAAGCGTCCTTCTATAGGATACAAGAAGATTCTAGAATCACACGACTGAAATAATGCAATGGCTTGACGCTGATTGCTTGCGTAATAGATTGACCACGTGAAGCTATGGTAGTATAATACTCGTGATGTCTGACAGCGTATCCAGGGATTCGTTTTGGAAACCCCGTTACAATAGAAACATCAGGCTCAGAGTCAAAGTCGCAATATATATATATATATATATATATACATATATATGTATGTATATATGTATGTATATGTATACGACGAGCTTCTTTCAGTTTCCGTCTACCAAATCCACTCACATGGCTTTGGTCGGCCCGAAGCTATAGTAGAAGACACCTGTCCAAGGTGCCATGCAGTGGGACTGAACCCGGAACTATGTGGATGAGAAGTAAGTTTCTTACCACACAGCCACTCCTGTGCCAATATATACATATACACACATACATACATATAAATACATATATATATATATACATATATATATATGTGTATATGTGTATATAAACACATATCTATGTGTATATATATATATATATATAAGAATAAGAACAAAATTCAGATAATTACTCAGATCCTTCGAAGCTAGTGTATATATTTATATATACTGTCTTTAAAGGATATGGTTAGGATGGGGACCCCTCAGATAATATTTTTAGTAACTTTGCCTCTCCCGTATTGTTTTACAGATCCTCCCTCTCCCACCCACCCCCCACCCCCAGAGCTTCGTCCTTCCTACCAGTTACTGGTTTCTATTTTTAGATGTAATTTTGTCTCAATCGCCTTCTGTGTAAAGATAAATATTGTTTACACAACCTTATCAACTA
>NC_069004.1:8829410-8831137 GCF_001194135.2 Octopus bimaculoides | reverse complement strand
ATATATATCGCTGACCAAAACATTCAATTTTTTCTCTCCTTGTTTTGTCCGTATTCTTTCTGTTGAAGAGCGTAGCTCGAAACGTTAAAGACTTTCTCTATTCCCGAGCGTTAAACTAATACACCTGCTTGTTGTTCATACACCAGTCTTCGTCTTTTATTTTTTTATATAAATTTCAACTATATATATACGAGGAGGTGTAGAAAAGTTCCTGACGTTGAGTAAAAGAAAATACAATGGGATCGGTTAATTATGATCTTATTCAACATATTCCCCTCACGGATTCACACCCTTATTGCAGCGCTCCTTCAGTTTTTCCAAACCCTGTAGAAGAATTCGGAAGGTTGAGCCTCCAACCAGCCCTTCTAACTGTTTTTCATTTCAAGATTCGTTGCGGACACAGCACTTTAATATGTTCGCTCGATTATATACATGCATACTTACTTACGTAAGTACGTATGTACGTGCGTGCGTAGGTAGATAAGTACATGTGTATGTATTGTGTATGCGTGTATTTGTGTGTATGCGTGTATTTGTGTGAATGTGTGTGGGGGGTATGTACTATGTAGGTAGGTAGGTAGGTAGGTAGGTATGCATAAATATATGAATGTACGTGAGAATGAAATAATTTATGCATCATGAACATTCATATCTACACATAAGAGTTAAAACCCCTTCGCATATAATTCACATTTCCACGCTTATATATATCTGTGTGTGTGTGTGTGTGTGTGTGTGTGTGTATACATATGCTCGTATATATGCATATATTTGTGTATATGTGTGCGTGTCTGTGCGTACGTATTTGTATATATTTATGTGTGTGTTATATATATATATATACATATAATAAACATATATATATATACATATGTACATGTATATGTGTTTGTGTGTGTGTGTGTGCAAGCACAACTATAAAGAAAACGTTAACATACGCATATTATGTGACTATTAAAATGATTATATGTACTATAGGAAATAAAAGAAAAAAAAACACAGTTGTTGTGAAGAGGAAAAATATAGCAAAGATGATATAAGTATTGGGAGTATTATGGGAATGGGGGAGAGTAAAGAACTCTGTGTGTATGAAGATAAAAAAAGTACCAGATGTATTACAAACAACTGGACAGAAAGGATTTAAGATGTGGGTGGGAAAATACACAAATACATACATATATATATATATATATATATGCATATATATAAAGGCTTGTACATATATACATATGTATATATATATATGTGTGTGTGTGTGTGTGTGTTATATGCATATATGCATGTTTATTAATACATATATATGTGTGTATGTGTATTAAAGACAAGTGTAAAATGTGCGAAGTGCAGGAAATATAGGTTGAAGTTAAGATGTTTTAAGAGAAATAAAACGAACTAAAACCTGCCATATGAATATATTTTTAGTATGTCGTTGTTGTTGTTGTTGTTGTTGTAGTTGTTGTTGTTGTTATTACTATTATTATTACAATTGTTGTTGGTGTTGTCGTCGTCCTCGTCGTCGTCGTCGTCGTTGTTACTGGTTTGTAAGATTTGTTTTTTTACTTTTCGAAAGGTTCTGCTGCAGAATATCCTTTGTAAATGAGACCCAGCTGGGCTGGGCTGTATATTACTCGGTACGAAATGATACTGCCAAACACACACACAAGCACACACACACATACACACACATACATTCACACACTCATGTATATGTACACATGCATATGTAG
>NC_069004.1:8828910-8829310 GCF_001194135.2 Octopus bimaculoides | reverse complement strand
ATATATATATATATATATATATATATTATGTATACATAATTTCTTGAATTACAAATGGCTTTCAGGATTTGAATCGGACAAACGCTTACCAGTTTCTCGTGCATGTAAATTTTGTGTGTTGGCGTATTGACATATAAAGAGATAGCATAACATATATACGTATATATAGTAAATGTATGTATGCATTATATGTTTATTTACAGATATTTATATAGGCGTGGGTGTGTGGTATGAAGCTTTCTTCCTAAATTTATGGATCCGGGTTAACTCCCACTGTGTGGCACCGTGGACATGTGTCTTCTAATATAGCGTCAAGCTGACCAAAGCATTGGGGGTGGATTTGGTAGACGGAAACTGAAAGAAGCTCGTCGTATATATATATATATATATATATATATAT
>NC_069004.1:8824726-8828435 GCF_001194135.2 Octopus bimaculoides | reverse complement strand
TATATCTTGGAAATCCGCCGGCCCAATGGTTTCCCTTCATGGCAGAATTAATAGTAAAATTATTTAAGCATTTTATCTGATTAAATTCATCCTATGGTTGCAGAACTGTTTCTGGAGGGAAACACAATCTTTCAGGATGATAATGCATCAATTCACACGAGGAACATTCTAGTGAAGTTGAATATCTTATCTGCCTATCACAGTGCCCAGATTTCAATATTATTGAACATTTGTGATACATTTTAGAAAAACAAGTAAGGAGTCGATATCCTCCAGCATCACCACTACAAGAACTGGAGACTGTTTTAGCTGAAGAATGGACAAAAATTCCTTTGGAAATAATTCAAACTTTGTACAAGTCAATACCTCGTAGAATTCAAGTTATAATTACTGCCAAAGGCGGTCCTAGCCCATATTAAAATATATTTGTTTGACATTTTAAGGTGCTTCCATTATTCTGTCCGACCTCTGTGTATGTATGTATGTACAGTATGTATGTATGTATGTAGGTATGTATGTATGTACAGTATGTGTGTGTGTATATCTATGTGTATATACATGCACTCTCACGCACAAAAACACCTCCATGTGAATGTGTGTACAGGAATACCAATATTTTATCATTTATTTATTCATTTGATGAAAACTGTACGTCTACTGTGTTACTACTCCGAGGGTCTCATTTGGACATCTGAAAACTGATGGCGGCCATTGAGTATAATTTCAGCTTCAAAAGAACACCCGCACGCAATACAGAAATACACGTGCTCACATACACGGGCGCGCTTGCACGTACACACCTACGCACGCACTCATGATGGATGGATGCTGGTGTCAATGATGGCATATGAGTAGTCTGTACGAATCTGTGTCGTTCTTGTAATGGCAACTGTATTAGATTGTTCGCTGGTGAAAGTAGAAACATGAGAAGAAAATTTAAAAAATCAAGAAAGTATAAAGTGATATATGTGAAATGATTCAAAGTAATACAGTGTGTAATAGATAGACAAAGAGACAGACAGATGGATAGGTAGGTAGGTAGGTAGGAAGGTAGGTAGAGAAGAAGAAGAAGAAGCGTAAAAAACAGAAAGAAAATGTAGAGAACGAGTGAAAGATGAAAAGGAGACATCTGGTGGTAGATGTTCGTTGGTTACGTCGAAGATTTGCAGATGAATGCATTGCCTCTTTGCATGCCAGGTCACATTATACAGGGATGTGCTGTCGTATAGGTTATGCTTATACGCCAGATAAAACAATGAGGCATCTGGACCATACAGGCCCCACTAATTAGAAATGTGCTGTCGTATACACTATATTTGTGCGTCCAAGTTAAGACGAGGAGTACAACTAGACTTTACATATATTGTTGCTGTTGCTTGGTCCAACTAAACAGAGAAGAGTAGTCGTATAGGCTATGTTTGTGCGTCCCAGACAAAGACAGAAAGGCAACTCGACCCGACAAGTGTTGTTGCTTTTTGATCCCACTAAACAGAGACGAGCTGTCATTTTGACTATGTTTGTTCATCTCAGATAAGAGTGCAGTTGGACCCTACAAATGTTTTGTTTGGTCCTAGTAAATAGAAATGAGCGATAGCATACGCTATGCTTGTGCGTCTGAGATTAAGACAAATACAGTTGGATTCATTGCGCCTCCTATTCGCTTCTATCTAGATATGAAAGGAAATCACTGGTTTTCCCTTCAAACTTTGCTTTTGTGGCCTGAACATCAATGTTTTGAAACTGACCTATTTTTCATTACATTTCAAATTCAGCACTAAGTTGCTGAAGCAGAAATATCGTTATAACAAATATTCTGCTCAATACCACAGATCTACTTTTCAGTTGCTTGATCTTAACCACTTGAACATGTTCCCTGTGCGTCTCTGATCGTGAACAGGAATAGTGGGAGAACATCATAGCCATGTGTTGAGAGGGATTCTTTGGGGTTTGAATAAATGTAACAAAGACAAAGTTTGAAGGAACTATTAGCCATTTTTCATACTTTCTAGGGGTGGCGCAAAAGGGAAATAAGTTTGCTCAAGGACAAAAATTGTGTTACATGGTGTTATAGGTTTTCTGAACCATGTGTGAACTTGGGCTAAACCACAACAAAAATTCGTGTTTAATTCTTTGTCTTGATACCTGATACAATATTTTTTTCTTAAACATCTCAAGTGGATAGAATCCAACCATCTGATGATGATGATGATGGGTAACAGACAGCCTTTGTGATATTTAAGTACACAACAGGAAACACATTCGTTGGCTACACGTGTACTTTCGCGTGTTTGCTGCTGACAAGACCGTTTCTTTACTGACATTGGGATATTTTTCCAGCGGATTTAGTACACGTTGTAGTCGTTAATATTGATATTGCCATTGTTGTTGCTGTAGCCGTTTCTGTTGTTATTAACGTCGTTGCTGCAGATGTCATTGTTGTTGTTGTTGTTGTTTTTGTTGTTGCTGCTACTACTGCTGAGACTGTTATGGTCGATGTTGTTACAACTATTGATGCTGTTGTCTGTTTTCTGTTGTCGTTGCTGTGACAAATATAACTGTTGTTCCAGCTGTGATCGTTGTTGTTGTTGTTATCGTTCTAGCTGTGATCGTTTTTGTTATCGTTCTTGCTGTTTAGCTCCAGATGAACTGTGATCCAGTAAACCTACGACTTCAGGCATTCCAACCGCAACCATCCTGCATTTTTGTATATCAGATATTACACTACATTGTCCAAAGAGAAAATACTTTATGGAAAACACTACGGTATATCTGAGGCAGTTTAGCAGCTGTTGCCAGCTGGTCCAAAAGCAGAAATCTGAAAATTAAGATATCCGCTAAGGTACTAGCCTGATTGATTTTTAACTGCTTTATAAATATAGATGAATATTCTGAGCCACCGATTGGGAAAGGAATCCGAGACAATCTGCTCTGAGGAGTGGGCAGCACAATGCGAAACAATCTGTCAGGAAACTCCCCTTCTTTTTCCTCACACATCAACACCATACATGGAATGGGTTTATATACTCATTTCATCTGGAAATAAGCATTGTAACACACACACACACTCGTCCAAAATTCTCGTATTGTTTTTTTGGTCCAAAATGCACTCCTGTTTATATCTCAGGTGGGAAGATAAATCCCTGCTACCTGCAGCCCCGAGACCACTAGATCGCGTAATTTCGACCTTGTTTGGTCTTGTCAATGATGGACATTCAACCGCTACAGACAGCAGAGATTCCTCACCCCGCTAGCGATATACAGATTGATAGCGCTAGGAAAGGCGCCTGTGTCGCGATTACAGAGCACAGTTTTCTACATATTTTAAAATACTTCTGTAGCTATCTATATTACTGCAATTTGCAATGAAATACACGATCAGATGTAAAAGACTTGGCTTCAAAAATACAAATTTTGATGCATCATTGCTTTATTATACTGGGTTCAGATCAGTTTTCATTTTGTTCTGGAGGATAATGTTCCAAACCGGTGTCTATTTTTCTAAGTCACATAGTTTCCTGAAACACGATGTGTCCTGCCGATATTTTGTTATATTCATACTGCAGGCTGTAATAAGAACACCAAGCATTAGTATATTCGAGCATTGTCATAGACTCATGCTTTCAAATGTACTTTTTTGCTGCATCATGAAGAATGATATATATATATATATATATATATATATATATATATATATATATATATATATATA
>NC_069004.1:8821154-8824387 GCF_001194135.2 Octopus bimaculoides | reverse complement strand
ATAGAAAAGAGGAATAATAGACTCGGGAGAGAGAGCAAAAGCAATCAGAAATAGTTGGGTTAACATGTGGTAACTTTGCCAGTAGTTTTAGGTTTTCTATCAGAAGCTAAGGGCGTCACTTCTACAACGATAAACAATTTGTAAGGAGTAGACAGGGATGGTGGTGGCGGTGGTGGTGGTGATGATGGTTGGGATAGCTGTGTCAGTGTCAGCGGCAATGATAGTATTGGTGTTGGTGGTGATGGTTTCGCTGGTAATGGTGATGGTGGTGGTAGTGGTGGTGGCAAGGGAGGGCGGTGAGGTAGCAGTGGTAGTTGAGATGATGGTATTAGTAATCATGGTGGTAACAATGGTAATGTTGACCTTGTTGGTAATGAGTGCTGCGGTAGAGGCTGTAGTGGTTAAGGTGGTGGTGATGGTTGTGGTGGGTGAGGGTGATAGTGGTGGTAGAGGTTTGGTGTTGGTGTTGTTGTTGTAGTGGTGGTTGTGATGTGTTAGTGATAATAGTAGTGCTGGTGGTGATTATGGTGGTAGCGATGGTGGTAGAGGTGGTAGTGCTACTGGTGATGATAGTGGTGGTGGCGGTAATGATGGTGAGATTTTTGGCGGCGGTGGCGGCGCTGAATGTCGTGGTGGTGGTAGTGGTGGTGATGTTACGGTGGTGGTGGTGGTGGTGATGTTGTTACGGTGTAATATAGTGTGCCAGTTGGAGGCAGACACGACGAGGTGGGGCTGTGACAGCGGGTGGCGCGCGTGGCTGGCTGTGAGAGTAGTGGGTGGTGGGTTGGCGGCGATGGTCGAAGACGAAATAACGCAGGAGAGAAGAGGATGAGATTGGAAAGAAAGGAAACAAGAAAAGTAAGTGCATATTGCACCAACACCACCAACACCACCACCAACACCACCACCACCACCAAAAACACCACCCACCATGACCACCCGCCACTACCAACACCATCAACAATACCAACAACAACATCAATAACTGTAACGAGATTCCACTCCCCCCAGTTCTTCTAATCAGAGCGAATTTCCGACTAAAACGCGCACACAAAACCGGTCAGATGGGGTTAGTTATGTCTGGTACATAAAGAAGTTGGGGTAGACCCCCCATCATCCCACCCCACTTGTCAGACACAAAACGGTTAATTTGTTTACATAGCTGTTGATGCAGACTAGTACTGTTGTTGTTCTTGCTTTTGTTGTTGTTGTTGTTGTTGTTACGACTTTTGTCCTCCGTTTTGTCTTGCCGTTCACATTCTATCTCCTCTTCATCTTCTGTTCTTTATCATCACAGTCATCATCATCATCATCATCATCCTTACCCCCACCCCCACCCCCATGTGTGGTAAATAAACAAACGACATAACGTATACTGAATGTAAAAACGAACGGGAGACAAAGAGAAGGTCCGTAATTCTTCATCAGTTACCGACCAATTGGTAATCAGTTTCTATTCTAGCGTCTCTACTTTTCTCTCTCTCTCTCTCTTTCCCTCTTGTATTCCTACCCTGTCTTATTTCCCTTCGTCTCCTTCCCTTTTTTCTCTGCCGCTCTCCCTCTCTCTCTGTCTCTCTCTCTTGCTGTCATTCTCCTCTGCCTTCTGCTGTCACGTGACGTGTGGCCAGTTTCCCTCTTCCTTTCTTACACTGGTCCTATTGCTGACCGGTCACAAATTCTCTGTCTCTCCGTTCTCCATCCTTCAAGGCATTTTCTAAGCGTTGCCCACTATTCTCGTCTCCTTGGCCCCAAGGCCGTATCTTGTTCGACTGTTCACTCTTGTCCACCGTCTTAAATCACACTCTTGTATCGTTTAGCTTGCTTTGTCTTGTTTGCTATCGCCCCTAATTCCCCGCAACGCCAATTGGGAAGCGCTCAGTCTTATCGCTGAAGGCGCGAAACTGAAAATTGGTCGATAACTGATGAAGAATTACGGACCTTCTGTTTGTCTCCCGTTCGTTTTTATATTCAGTATACGTTATGTCGTTTGTTTATCACACATCTTTATATTTATATATGTATATATATACGTGTATATATATATATATATATATATATATATATATATATATATATATATATATATATATATATATATGCATGTATGTGTGTGCGTACAACCGAGGGAGCCCACAAAGCATTAATCACATTGGTTTCCCGTTAAACTTGGTCAAAAATATGCAAAATATAATATTGAAAATAGAGAACGAAGAATAAGAAAATGGAAATTGCAAAACCAAGATAGTATAGCTTAAACTTTCCTTCTCCTCTCTGTTTCGTCCTTAATTCTCCTTCAGGCTACAGGTTGAAGCCTTCCTTTTTTTTTTCTTTCAAACATAAATAATTTCCTGTCTCGTCCTACCGAGATCCCCTCATCACCAGACCTCAATCACATATTATATAGACATGTTAAGCAAGTCTGCGAAAAGCATTAAATTAACTCGCTGGTGTAGTTTAGTCCTGGCTCCCCTCATCAAAAGATTTCCATCTCGTTTTTTTTTTCTTTTTAGGGATATCTAGGTCAGCATTAATTAATGTGCCTTTTCCTTTTTTCTGTGCCTTTTTACACCGGTAGGGTATAATTGAGGGTAATTTTGCTGCTATTTTTAAAATGTCTGGCAATCACGTACAAACTTCTTTGTCTGCTCATTAATTTCATTCGGTTTTCTAGAGACACTGGATTGTATAAATAGTAGATAAATTACCTTCAAATCACTCTCCACTTTCTTAAAGAGGCCTTCATATATATATATATATATATATATATATATATATATATATATATATATCCATTGTTGCATTTGATATATGCGATTGTGTGTATGCATATATATGCATGTATGTATGTATACTTGTATTTTTGTATGTGTGCATGCCATGTATCTATATACATGTGTGCATGCGTGTGTATGTATATACAGGGTGGCCCAAAAGTAGGTTTACAGTTATTCAACTATCTCTTTCGCATTCATATATTCATATATTAACAGTTTAAATCTTAATTATAAAGAATATGAACCAAATTATTCTACTCTAAATTGGTTAATTGTAAGATAGAAATTTAAACGTAATAAAATGTTTTAAAAGAAATTTAAAGTGCCTATAATGATAACTTTGAATCTACTTTTGGGCCACCCTGTTTGTGTATGTGTATATATCTGTGTGTGTGTGGGTATGTGTGTGTATGTATATCTATAAATATGTAGGTATGAACATTATATATATATATATAT
>NC_069004.1:8820088-8821144 GCF_001194135.2 Octopus bimaculoides | reverse complement strand
ATATATATATAAAATAAAATGACAGTGGTGCATATATATTTGTATGTATATATGCATATATGTGTAGATATGTGTGTGCGTTTATAAATATATAGATATGTATGCGTGTGTATGTAGGTAGGTATACATGTATGTGTGTGTGCATTTGTGTGCGCGTGAATGGTTTTATATGTATATCCTCATATAAACTGTAGATGACACAGTAACGTCACGCAGTACGAACTATCATGTAGTACGGTGCTGCAAATTATGTCAAGCACAGATGAAATTGTTGCCTCACAGATGTTCAAATATGGATGAGACTGTAGTACCAATCACCTATTGACGATATTGTGACTGTAAATGGCATTGTGACGTCACAGCAACAGCTATTCTTGTTAGTGTGATGTCATATTGACTGTAAGTGAACACTGTGATGTCAACAAATAAACAGTGTAGATGATGCGGCTGTTGGAGATAACTGTATGACGTCACATAATATCCTTTCTACTATGGACACAAGGCCTGAAATTTTTGAGGATGGGGACTTGTTGATTACTTCGACCTCAGTGCACAACTGGTATTTATTTTATCGACCCCAAAAGGATAAAAGGCAAATTCGACCTCGCTGGAATTTGTATTCAGAACGTGAAGACGGGCGAAATACCGCTAAGCATATTGCCCGGGTGTGCTAACGATTCTTATTTCTTTACTGCCCACAAGGGGATACACACAGATGGAACAAACAAGGACAGACAAACGGATTAAGTCGATTATATCGACCTCAGTGCGTAACTGGTATTTAATTTATCGATCCCGAAAGGATGACAGACAAATTCAACCTCGGTGGAATTTGAACTCAGAACGTGCAGACGGACGAAATACCACTAAGCATTTCGTCCGGCGTGCTGTCGTCATAGAAACACAGTTATAACTGAGGGAGTGATGTTACACATTACCCACAATAGTTGTGACATCATAGAAATATGACTATAAAGGACACAGTGATGTTAGACATCGAAAAAAGATTGCAATGTGATATAAATACGTATACAACTATATCTGATACAGTGACGT
>NC_069004.1:8808851-8819310 GCF_001194135.2 Octopus bimaculoides | reverse complement strand
CATCAAGTTCATTTTTGAATGCCTGTCTTGTTAGTCTTCGGATTAAGAGTATCACACAAGTGTGTATGTGTGTCTATATGTATGTGCTTGAGTGGGCATGCATATATATGTGTGTGTGTGTGCATGTATATTTATATATATATGCCTATACACATCTAGGTGCGTATATCTCTATGCATATATATATCATATATGTGTGTAAGTATTCGTATATGCTTACATACATACATACTTACAGACAAATACGTATGCAGATACCCATACGCACACATACATATTTCCACATCCGTACAAATGCATGCACTATAAGGGATGTAAGAGGAAATACCTCAACCTATATATATATATATATATGTATGTGTGTGTGTGTATATATACGATGCAAGATATAATACAATCCTTGTTGGTAAGAGTGTTGACAACAGTGGCAAACTGACGTATGAACGTATAGGTTGCATATATGTATATTTATGTATATATGTGTATGCATGCATGTATATACTTATGTACGTGTGAAAGAAGACCAATTTGTAATGTCTACCGGCACACCCCCAGCCCATGTATCTACCATCCATCTGCCTACTTGTCTCAGTTTTCCGCTAAATCAGAGGTGGGGCATGTTATGACATGTTACAAATCGCATACTAAAACCCACTGCACAAATCTAAGCTGTCGACAAACAAATGACAATGGCGGTAACAGTAGTAGTAGTAATAATAATAATAATAATAATAATAATAATAATAATAAATGATGAATACTAATAACAGCAAAAACAGCTGTAAGTGCAGCAGTAACAACAATGACATCAAGAACAACAATAGTAATGGTAATAATCCTTTCTACTATAGGCACAAGGCTTGAGATTTTTGTTGAGGCGGATAGTCGATTACGTCAACCCCAGTGTATAACTGGTACTTAATTTATCGACCCCTGAAGGGATGAAAGGCAAAGTCGACCCTGGCGGAATTTGAACTCAAAACGTAGCGACTGGCGAAACACCGCCTTTAATAATGCTAATAATAATATCAATAACAACAGCAATAATGATAATAACAACAATTACAACAACAACAATAATAATCATATAGTAGATATGATAAAAAACCAACAACAGTAAAGCGAAATTATCATCAAATGCAACAATAACAAAACATCACATTATGAACAACCGTAGTAGTAGTAGTAGTAGTAGTAGTAGTAGTAGTAGTAGTAGTAGTAGTAGTAATAATAGTAGTTATTGTTTTTTTTGCAGCAGTAGTAGTAGCAGCTTTAAGACTGGTCCTTTAGGTAAGATAGGTGATAGGAAAAAAAAAAAGAAACAAAAAGAAAACAGTAGGGCTTAGGCCTGCATTTCTCTGAATAAGCCTACGTCTATCCTAGAACAATCAAAGAATACCGTTCGTTCGTTTACTTGTTTATTTATTCATTTTTCTATTGTTTTTCTCTATTGTTTTTCTCTTTTTGTTAGTTTTCAATGGGTGTTGAGTTTCTCCCAGTTTTCTTTTCTATTTTATTTTTTCTAAATATTTTTACGACGGTATGACGAGTGTGGGCGGCGGAGTACGACATACATATTCAAAATGGCGGAAAGAGACTAAGCTAACAGCTGGTCGTGTCGATATGAATCCGTAACTATGTAGGTTGAACCATTGCGAGGGATGGCGGTTATATGATCTTGTCAGATGAAACTGTATTTTCGCCGTGAGTCCTAACCTTTTGGTTAAGTCCTCTTTTCACAAAATAATAATAATAATAATAATAATGAAAAAGAATTTCAAAAATAAGAAGGAGGAGGAGGAATGCGAAAAATATACATAAACACTCCTCTTAAATACGATATAGCCCGACTATGGAAAAGTGAAGATAGTGCCAATTATTATTGGGTCTTTGGGGACAGTATCAAGAGGAAGATAAATGAAATCGGAGTACAGTGCCCAGTAGAGCTGTTGCTAAAGGATTACCTCTTTGGGACGGCCAGAATCATCAGGAAAGCATTAGGTTATTGTAAAAAGATAGCGTGCTTCCGTACGCTGCGGGCAGCAAGCCCGCTACGCATGCAAGACTCCAGGAGCGCCGACAAAACCTAATTTTAAAAAAGAATAAAACAACAACAGTAATAATAATAATAATAATAATAATAATTTCATTTTCTGTCGTCTATCTATCTATGTAATATATATATATATATGTAATATATATATATATATGTATATATATATATATATAGAGAGAGAGATAGATAGATAGATAGATAGATAGATAGATAGCAAACAAACATGCGTGTATAAATACATACACACACACACACATTTGAAGCATGGAAGCATGGATGAGTGGTTAACAATCCCCTTTCGCAACCACGAAGTCCCGGTTTCAATCCCGTTGTGTGACGTCTTGACTAATAGCCTTCTTCCATAGCGTCAGGTCGATCCAAACTCCGTGAGTGGATATTGATGGGCGGAAACTATGTAGAAGCTCATCGGATGGACTGTACTAGTAATTCCTAAGGCAAAGCCTTGATACATTGTATCATGTTGATTCTATTTGGGAATTGCGTTGAGAGTATACGCGTCTTCGGAATACGCAGCCACCTCACGTGCTCATTCAGTGAGCAATGAGTTGATCATCTGGCGGATTAGACAACTGAGCACTCATGCATCGAGTGGTCAGCTGCGTGTGTGTGTGTGTGATGTCTAACCACCTCGGTTTATATCTGTTACGCAGCCGTAGAGGAAGATTCTAAGTCAATCATGGGTAAACCACGGCCCACGTAGCTTCTTGAATGGCTCGCCTAACAAAAACTTATCTTGGATTCTTTTAGTACTGCGGACCGCCTGATGGTGAATCGTGTCTCATACGGACTCTCTGTTCATGCCTGTTCTAAGTGTCTCATTCAATCTGCTAGAAATAGCAGTCAAATTTCTCTCCGGTGACTTGATAATCACACCTGGAATGCCTTTGGACATAGGTTTGCTGAGTAATGAAAGACCTAGGGTTAAACAAAAACAATGAACGCAGCGATATGGCCTCGCCTCGCCGAAAGTGTTTTTTTGCTCTCCATTTTTGGTACGTTAAACTTACTGGTGCGCATATTCCATTCATATTCTTACAAAAATTACGACAATATTTTAAGAAGAAGAAGAAGAACAACAACAACAACAACAACAGTAAATAAATAAATGACTGACGTCAGCAAGTCACGTGGAGATCTATCGTCGTCTCTGCCAGCGACCTCTCCGATTTTAGGAGTTGCATTTAGCAGTGGAATAGTATTGAATGGCTTTTAAATACATACCAGCCTTGTGTATTTCCCAGGAGACTCCACAGTGTTGAGAAGTGAGGAGGTTCTTACGTCTGTTCGCTTGGACTACGTTCGTGTCGTCTACACTGAGATTACAAATCTGTGTGCATGCGCGCGTATATATGTGTGTTTGCAGTAATCCAAATGTACACACACAGTCACACACACACACATATACATACATACACACATATATATACATATATACAAACATATATGTATACATACACACATAAATACATACACATATATACAAAAGTATTTCATACATGTACATGTGTTTTCCTGCGATAAAAGTGCATACGATACATTATGTAGAATGCATGTGCCTTGGCACGTGGTCTAAAGGCTAGGGACTTGCACCCATAATCGCAAGATCATGGTTTCAAATCCCGGAACAGGCGGTGCATTTTGTTCTTGAGCAAAATACGTCATTCCATGTTCCTCTACGATCACATCTGACGTGTTATCAATAACGTGTGCTTACAACCAGCTTGCTTAGACGAAATACGTCTCTCTCTGTGTTGATATATATATATATATATATATATATATATATATATATTAACACAGAAAGAGACACATTCATATTTTAAAACAAATACTGAATTTTTCATATAAGAGCAGTCCTTCAGTTGCAAAACTGCATCGCAATCACCTTCCTACAATTTAACCAACGTATAAACCTCTGCTTAATACATGAAAGACTTACTGTGTATAATGTTAACTTAGAATGTGAGAAACTGGCTGATAAGGTACATTATATTTGTGGTGAACATAAAATAAGACCAGTATATTTTAGTAACGTTACTGTCTGTGCAAGCCACTGTGATTTTATCGTATAGTAAAAGGTCTGGCTGAGAGAGAAGATACAATATATTTCTGGTTTTATGAAACAGCAGGGCTCTGTTCTGTCTTAACATATTCTCTGCTGTTATTTCACCTGAGCTGAACTCTTTCGCAATATGGGAATATGGGAATATGGGAAAATTGCGTCTATGCAGACGCACACTCGCACACGCGCGCGAGCACACACACACATACACATACACAAATAAATATACGAATATGTAAAGGCACATAGCCTAGTGGTTAGGGTGTTGTACTCATGATCACGAGATCATGATTTCGATTCCCAGACTGTTTGGATATACAATTAGTATTAACGAAGTTAGTGGCACAAAATGTGGTCACAACGTGGAGTTTTACATCAATAATTTTTTCTGATTGTTCGTATGTTGAACAAACAATTACTAAGTCAAGTAGAATCCGGGTAGTTGTTGTTCCATTTCGGCTCGGTGCAGGAATTCAATACCGCTCTTATTTTACATTTGATTCCTGATTGTCAAACTGATTAGTCCTTCATTTTGCTGCTGTTATTTTCAAATGTGCAATATAAATGTGCAATGTAATAATCAGTAAAACAACTGAAATTCCAAATAATACAGTAAAAAAATATACATGCAATATATTACTAACAATGCTTAGGACAATGAGTAAAATTTGGCCTAATAACTAGATAAATATCGAAATAAGATCTTGTGCTATTTGGTGCAATGTTGTAGCAATTTCAACATCTGGTGAACTTGTTTGATATATTGTACCATTGACTCGAGATGCTATATTTCTCTGCAAAGCCTAAGTTGCATGTCTTTGATCTATTTAACTATTGGGTTGTATTTTCGAAGATGTTATAAATATCTCACCATTTGTAGTATCCTTCACATTGCAGGCGTTCTGGACAGAGAAGTGGAATTAATTCTGTCTGTGGTTATAAACGAATGTGTGTGATGTCCACCCCAAGTTTTAAATCTTTTTCCTAAGGTGCAAATCCGGTTTCGCTGTTTCTCCACAGTTATTATACATGTTCGATACTCAACCATTTTTTGAGAAGCATTGGTGCTTCTGAAATTGCATTCTAAGGCAGAGAGCATGTTTTTAAATGTATCACTTCGACTGAGGTTGAATATTTCAGATACAATACTACTAAAATAACTGTAACGAAATATTAACGAAATTATATAATTATATATGTTACTGGAGAGTGTTTACATATTAGAGATAAGAAATTGCCTATTATATTGGTTTCACGGCTCGTGCAATAGTGGAAGGGTTAAACTAGAGAATATCTCTGTTTTCCATTTCCACTGAATTGTGAGACATTTTCTACACATTCTTTTTTCTTTGTAACCATTCCTTACTAATGCGCCATTATAGTAGGGTGTGGCTCTACTAAATATGGCCCTGTCAGAAGACAGGTTAGATTTTATCCTGCTTATACTGCCAACTAGATTTTCATGATTGTAGAATGGTACAGTGAGACCGGGGGTGGGGTGAAATTGGGGAGTTATCTTCATTATGTTTTATAGTTGTCTAGTACTTTTCTGTAGTTAAGTGTAATGTTATATCTGAAATATTGACGAATTTACGGTTAATGCTGATGGTTGTTCTTAAATTAAATTCACTAAAAAATGCTTATTATAGCGTTCCTAAGGCTTTCCGTGCGATCATTATTTCGTGAAACCCCAATTAAGTTTCTCAGTTCATTTGTGCTTTCGTTTTGGGTGTAGCTAGTCTGCGTACATCCTGTTATGGTAGCTCAAGAACTGTTTCGACTATTTGCTGTTTGATATAGTTTTTGTTATTGGCAGACTAGGGGCCCAGGTTGGATTGGCATAGTTTTTTTTTATTGATCTAGTATATTATTTGAACGGTTAATGTTATTTCTTCTTTCTGTTGTTCAAATGTGGTTCCTGTTGTTACTCCAAGTGCGTTTGTAATTCATTTTACTTATTTCAGTGTCTCCTATTTTGTTCTGAGAAATCGCATGTGACTCCTTGTGTTTTTGCTTTCTTCACGTGTGCGTCGGATATGTTTATGAGGTTGAATGTAATAATGGCTAGATGTAGTTGCTTGTAAGTGAGTGAGAAAGAGGGGGGGACTTCGTGAGTATTATTGCATATCTGTTCCGTGGAACCAGATTTTCTAGCTGGTTTATATCAGGTCGGAGTGGTCGTGTAGCAGCTTAGGAGAATATGAAATAACATGAATGTGGTATTGATGCATACGAGACTGTATGTGCTCTGTGAACGTGTGGAAAGATTGTGTAGGTAAAGTTGGAAAAGGCGGATGAGAGGACGGATCCACGGAGGTGTTCGATATGGGAAATTTCAAATATTCAGGTTGTGTTGTTCTTTTACTCGAAATCGACTTAGCATTCTGAGATGTAATTAGTTCGTACAAAAGCGAGCTACTTTCAGTTTCGGGAAAATAACTTATGGAACTATATTTGAATACTTCAATGTGAATGTGTGTGCGTTATGTGTGTGTGCATGTATGTGTGTGTGCGCGTTAGTGCGTTTGTGCATATGTGTGCACACACACACACACGTCCTTAGAGAAATGTTTTGATGCATTTCTGTAATGTGGGCTTGTTTTCAGTGTGTATGTGTGTCTGTGTTTGTCTGTGTGTCTACGCATATAATACATATATAAATATGTATATATATGCTTGTACGTATGGATGTATATTTTATATTTATGCATATGTGTGTGTGTGGGGGTGTACACATATCTGCATGTCTTACATACATACATGTATAATATATATGCATGTATGTATGCATGCATGTATGTATGTACGTATGTATGTATACTCTCTCTCTCTCTCTCACACACACACACGTATGCGCACACATATTGAAACATCCAACCACCCACTCAGATAAGACCCCCACCCCGCTCAAAAACTAAATCCAAGCAGTTTGCCTACATCCACATACATTCACACTAAACCTACACACACGCACACACACACACACACACACACATACCCGCATAAAACCTCTTTATCCGCACACACAGTCTATTCATCAGGGAATGTCGGCCCTCTATCCCCATTAAAACATCAAAGGAACCAGTTCTAAGAAGGCATGGCTATAGCAGCAATCCATAACTAATTTATTATTTTATTAGAGAGTTTTAGAGAAGCTATCGTGGTTAAGTGGATAATATGCTAGACAATTGGACTGGAAGTCAACGTTCGTATCTTGCATTCGTCCCCATTCTATAATATATCTTGTGTATATTTGTGAGTGTCTTTATGTGCGTGTTTACTGACGACGATAGCAATCCAATGGCCGTTCACTATATTTTCAGTTGATCTATTGATTAAATTGAACCATGAACGAGCCCAAAATGTATATTTGAAACAGCTGTAAGTCTTTAAAACTCCAAAACTCACCATTTATGATATATATATATATATATATATATATATATATATATATATATATATATATATATATAATGTAGCTGTCCTGGCAGGGACGATGTTACTGTAGTTTAGCCCCAGGAAACATCGCTTCTAGCTGGCTATACGACACAATATATCTATGTCCTTATTTAGAAATAATAATATTTCTATTCTATTAGATCAGTGACTGTGTGTCACTTTGAAAACTATATATTCTATCGGTGAATTCAGCAACGCCACCTAGCCAAACAGATACTCTGCGTCGATAAAGAACAATAACCCAGAAACCGGTCCACAGGTGTTGTTTTTGCGCTAGGTGGGAGTGCTGAACTCCCTTTTGGAAAATATAAGGACTATAAATCTATAAACATGTCATCAGCATTTCACATCCGTTTTCCACGGTGGCATGGGTTAGATATATATATGTATGTGTATGCATGTATGAATGCATGTGCTTGTGCGTTGTGCGCATTGCATATGTGAATTAGAAAGAATAAAAGCGGAGGCAAGGTGTGGGTGAGAACGAAAGGGAAGAGAGGTCTTTCTTTTATCTTTCATGAAACCATCTTGCCAACTCATTGCATCCACCCTAACCCCAACCCTCCCCTGTCATCATCCTCACCCAGCCACTTCAGCTCCTCCTCTCCCTCTCTCCCCTTCTCTCTTCCTTTCTCATCTTTTCCTCTCTTCTCTTTCTTTTTCTTCATTTATCCCACTGTTATTACCGGCGGGAGATAATAGCTGAAAACAAATGTCAGAAGCTACAGTAATTTAATACAACACTAGAAATGCAATTATTATTATTATTATTATTATTATTATTATTATTATTATTAATGTGAAGTACTGGGAAGAGATTAAAACACTTAATCATGTCCCCTAAAAATTTGAGGCATCGTGTCCGTGTAGGATGTCATACTTAATACCAATATGTTAGTTTACGTCATATATATGTATATATGTGGGGGTGGGTAGATAGATAGACAGACGGACAGTGATAGATAGATAGATAGATAGCTAGATAGATAAGACGGCGAGCTGGCAGAAACGTTAGCACGCCGGGCGAAATGCTTAGCGGTATTTCGTCTGTCTTTACGTTCTGAGTTCAAATTCCGCCGAAGTCGACTTTGCCTTTCATCCTTTCGGGGTGGATAAATTAAGTACCAGTTACACACTGGGTCGATGTAATCGAGTTAATCCCTTTGCCTGCCCTTGTTTGTCCCCTCTGTGTGTAGCCCCTTGTGGGAAGTAAAGAAATAAGATAGATAGATGGATAGACGTGATGGTGCTTACGGTTGTGATGATAGTAGGGATGTTGGTGATGATGATGGTGATGGTGTTGATTATGGTGGTGCTGGTACTGATCGTGGTGTTGGTGCTAATGACTCAACTCCGTGGTGGTTGCAGTAATAGATCAAAAGTTGGAAAGTCCTGTCGCATATGAAGATGAGAAGAAAAAAAAACTTCTTTGGTCTTAATTAATTTATTCAATCAAGATAATAAGTCCCTTCATTATTGATAGCATAATCCCATCTACTTAGCAAAATGTTCATCTCTAGAGCGTAAAATCCTTCAGATTTCGATTCAAAGAAACACTCGATATTATTTTTTTAACCTCTTCACAATCAATAAACTGCTTTCCCGCAAAGCAGGGGTTCTCAACCGGGGTCTATAAAAGATTTTTGTGGGTCTATGGATGCAATATAATAAATTGGGCGCCCTATAAAATTTTTTCAGTGGTCATGAAAAATTGCACTTCAGAGCAGTAAAGCTTATGTACAGTAAATTGGTTATATGACCACAATATACAAAATATTTTAACAATTTTTATACAAGTCCTAATAATATTTAATTATAAAAATACAATAGGATATTTTTAAAAGATCAAATGGCTAAGGGGGTCCACCCAAATAAAATAAGAATCAAAAAGGGGTTCATTAAAAAAACGGTTGGGAACCCCTGCCTCAAAATAACGTTGCAACGATACGAAAAGATGATGGTCAGATGAAGAACGTGCTTAAATTCCATAATATTTATAACAAAACCAACTTTAAGGTGAGCTGCTGCAGGGAAAATATTCCTAATGCTAAAATGCGAAAATATTGTAATTAAATATACAGCAAAAGGTATCCACTACGCAATTTCGAAATCACAGGAGGAAAAAGACTTTGCATACCGGGTTGATATCTTCATCAGCAACGCAACATCAAGCTACAAAATGCTTATAGGGCATACTTTAAAGGTTCCTCGAACCAACACAGTAGATCGTTCCGCAAACTTCTGGAAAACACATTATTTTCAGGGTAAATTTGGAAATTGAGAGTCAATGTAAAATTTACCATAATTTACGGGCAGTATTAAGTAGGATACAAACCTTTAATAACTGTTCAGTCATGCATCTTCTTTTCTACAGGAAAACACTACATCATACACCCTGCCTCAGCTTACAAAAGGATTAATTTTGACATACCGGCACACGCACAAATTCTCCCTTGGGTATTTCAAAAGAGTTTTTTTTGTATTTCCCTGATGCGTAGAAAAAATCACAACCAAAAATCTATAATCTATGTCGTCGACGCAAGAAAGCGTCATTTTATAACCTTCCAAGCTGCTGACTCGTACGGCTGACTGATTGAGAAATGATCCCCGTTCGGAAGCGTATCATACACACACATAATCCCGCATATATGTATATAAACACATACACATATAAAAGCTTCCGTGAATATACAAATATATATATATATATATATCATAAGGTTTTTAAACTTTTAAATTTTCATATTCAAAAGAGACAGAGACTTCAAATTCGATATATCGATTTATTCACCACTCTATGTTAACATTTCTGTGCCAAACTTATCCAGTGACTGGTCCATTGGATATATATATATATATAT
>NC_069004.1:8805922-8808597 GCF_001194135.2 Octopus bimaculoides | reverse complement strand
ATACATATATATATATACATATATATATATATATATTAGGCTGAGTAAAATGTAAGCAACGTTTTGAAACATAAAATTCATCACAATATATTTCAACAATGCGGATGTTTTATTCATCAAAGTAAGTTCCGTTACAATCAACACATTTTTGCCAACGAGTTACAATTTCGTTTATTCCGGTAACATAAAAATCTGGAGTTCTGGTGCTGATGAACTCTTTGAACGCACTTTCAGCATCAGTTTGATCTTTGAACTCCTTCTCTCGCATGAAATCTTGAAAAACTGGTAGTCGGTAGGAGAAAGTCTTGGGAATAAACTGGGTGGGAAAGAACTTCGTAGCCAAGTTCCCTCAACTTCTGGAGTGTCATTAGTGAAATGTGTGGTCGAGCATTGTCCTGAGGAATGATTGGCTCTCTTCTGTTGACCAGTCTGGTAACGGAGAAGTAGCAGTTTTTCGTTCATTTTGGCAATTTCATAGCATTATGTTTCTGCATTAATGGTTTTTACGAATTTTAAGAAGTTATACTGGATGACTCCGGCAGTACACCACCAAACAGTCACCGTAGCCTTGTTTTTGAAGAGCTCGGGTTCAGGGAAGGTTTTCGGTGCTTCATTTTGGTCCAACCACTGTGAAGAACATTTTTATTATCTTTATCCTAATATATTACATGCTTTTATTCATCTCCATGTAGATTCAGACGTTAAAATTATTTGATGTTTCCTCGTACTTCCTATATTTCACGCAGACATACACACACACACACACACACACACAGACACACACATATAGAGAGAGGGGGGCGAAACATCTATTTGCGTATATATGTCTAACTGTACGTTTATACACGCTATGTCTTCCTTTTAACGTTTACTCTTTTCGATTGCCACACTGCGGCCCTACTGGAGCATAGTACTGAAGAATTTTTAGTCGAATGAATCGGCCCCAGTATTTTTTTTAAGCCTGGTACTTGGTTCTATCTTTCTATTTTATTTTGCCGAACTGATATATTACGGGGACGTAAATACGCCAACACGGGTTGTCAAGCGATGGTGGGAGAGAAACAGAGGACCAAAGGCGCCCTCACCTCTGCCATATATGTGTGGGGGGTAGGTAGGTTGGTAGGTTGGTAGGTTGGTAGTTGTATACATATATATTTATGTTTCATTGTGAAAACCTAAAAGTGCTCAAAACATTATTGCATTACATATGCCAGAAGCGTGCTGAGTCCATTCCACGCACACACACACACACACACATTTAATCACGTGATAGATTTGTAAATATTTCCACTTAGAAAATTACTTTATGAAATATATACATAAGTATGCGTGTGGGTACATGTGTATTTGTTTGTATGTGTGTATGTGCATGTAGGTGTGTATGCATGTATGTAGGATGTTTGAATGTGTGTGTGTGTGCGTGTGTGTGCGTGCGTGATGTTTGTTTTCAATTTCTTGGCACAAATATCTCGTTAACATCTGAAATTCTTATTTTCATTTGTTTATTGCTTTTAAACCTCACACGCAACAACAATTTCCACATTCATAGACACATATACACACATACACATAGATATATAAATACACTTAACTACACACACACACACACATCTTACACTATGTATGCGAATATATGTTACTAAAGCTATATATCTACATACATACACATCCACGCACATGTGTATACAGGATGCGAGAGGTGTTTGGGGACATATCTGATAATTTAATAAAACAACTCCAATCCAACAAAATGGCAAATATATTTTTAAAATAATGTTCGCTCAGATTCTCAGTAAACTTTATTTCATGAATCCACCTTTAGCTGAAACTGTTTTAACACGGGCCGGAATCATGGACAGGCCTGCACTAAGTGATCCTTATTCGTGTCGAACATCACCTGGACAGCCTTCAATGAAGCTTTGGTATTGTGAGGATTTTAATTTGCTTCCCTTTCAACTACGATCGAAACGTTGTTGGAGTCCATAGGATTTAAATCTGGTAAACCACACGTTTGGTGTTACGCGATCGTAAAAGTTATTCTTGAGTTATGTGGGCTTTGAGAGATGATGAACCTTGTTAAAACACTTATGGTTTCTCACTGCGTATTTCATCCATCCAGCGCTTAACAACTACTTCCAGAACCTCAACGCATTCAGCAGTATGAAAGATATGAGGTAGCGTAACATGAATTCGTTACTCACCACTCCGAAAACCATCACAATTGCTGGAAACTAGTGTGCATCACGTTGATGAAATCAGAAAGATCTGCTCACAACCATCTGTCATTTCTTCTGTTAGACTTTTGGCCTTTGTCGGAGTTTTTCTCAAGAGAGAAATGCCAAATCACGCCATGTTCGTGAGAATTTTTGACCTAATTAAGTAACCGTATGGCACGAATCAAATGGGTTTCGTGTGACTTTGCAGACGTGAACTTATATTAGATGTCCTCGTGCACCACATTTCTGATAATCCACTCCGATATCTGAAGTTTTTTTTACGATAATCCTTATTAATTTATGGGGTTAACATCGACAGCATTTTGAACCCGTTGGATGAACTGAAGTGTCCCTATAGTGTCCATGCGTTCGATGGTTTTCTCTCTCTCTCTGACAAACACAAACACAGAAACATATACACACACATAATATATATATATATATATATATATATATATA
>NC_069004.1:8805176-8805791 GCF_001194135.2 Octopus bimaculoides | reverse complement strand
ATATACATATATACGACGAGCTTCTTTCAGTTTCCGTCTACCAAATCCACTCACAAGGCTTTGGCCGGCCCGAGACACTTGCCCAAGGTGCCACGCAGTGAGACTGAACCCGGAACCATGTGGTTGGTGAGCAAGCTACTTACCACACAGCCACTTGTAATCACAGTTGTGAAAGTTGAAAGTGATCCCTTTTTACTTAAGGATCTCCAAAACAACCCTGGAGACACAACACATTCATTTGATCTTGCTCAACACAACGTAGTTTTGTTTAATCCGCCTGATTAAACAGATTATCATCTTTAGGATTTTACTGGATTATGCGGTTTCACTTCTTCCACTAGATCACCCATGTGCTTCAAATTATTGCGAGGTTGTTGCTGTTGTTGCTGCGGCTGCTGCTACTGTTGTTGTTGTTGTTGTTATTGTTGGCGTTGTAATATTAGTTATAGTTATAGTTATTTTGTTATTATTGTTGTGTCTCCTTCCCCCTCTCTCTCTTTCTCTCTCTCTCTCTCTCTCACTCCCTCATTAACCATATCATATTTTCATCTTTCTGAGAAGTGATGGTAGTGGTGGTGGTGGTGGTGGTGGTGAGGATGCTGAATATGATGACGG
>NC_069004.1:8803846-8804675 GCF_001194135.2 Octopus bimaculoides | reverse complement strand
ATGTATATACATATAAATATATATATGTACATATACATATGTATGCGTGTGTGTGCGTGCTGTGTATATGTGCTTACACGTTGGCGTGTCAGCGTATGGATGTATGAATGAATTTTTTTTTTTTTTTTCAGGTAAAGTGGGTGGCATACTGGCACCCCATTTTATTAACACCTACTGTGTTGGTGGTTTTCATAATCAGCCCAATCCTTCTGTATATTCTCACCCACCACTGGAAGGAGTGTCGGAATATCTTCTTCTGTATGAGCCACAACAGCGTAGTTGTCCTCTTATTTTAGCTCGAAAGACCGCTTTCTACTGACCTTGGTGATTACATGGAACTTTCTGATTTTTTTCTAATCCTTCAATCCCGCTGTCCCCTACCAATTTCTCCTCCTTCAACGTGACCGGTATCCGGCCAACCATGATCTTTATTTCTTGGCCTGACTGCCGACCGTCAACACGTCTTGTGTCCATCTCCTATGTTTCTGCCTTTAGGCTTTCACTCCGTACACGCCGGCTCAATTTGAATTGTTCTCAGTCGAAAGACGCCTGTTGTTATTTCTTGTTGTTTGTATTCGCAATTCTGTACTATGTTCTCCGTTTTTTTTGTCTGTTTTTTTTTTGTCTTTGTTGCCGTACACATTCGCTAGCTTTCTTACAAAGGGGTCTAATGCTGCTCTTCGGTTAGATTGGTGGGGAAGAGAGACAACCAGATCGAACAATCTCAAGTGTAGCTGTCCAAAGTGGTCGTGACGTCTGGTACTTGACTGATGAAAGAAAGCCAAGAATGACCCGTCTCTCTTTTGCCTGTCCTTCTAATTGTTGTTTC
>NC_069004.1:8802397-8803471 GCF_001194135.2 Octopus bimaculoides | reverse complement strand
ATATATACAGAGAGAGAGAGAGAGAGAGACAGAGAGAGAAAGAGTAATATAAGGGAACGTTTTGTTCTTAATCATGCTATCATGCGTGTCATACTTGGATGGCGATTTAAACGTTTTATTTCGACGATATCTTTTCTGCTTCTTCAAAATTGTACACCTAATCTCATAATCTATGTTGTTTAGTTGTTGTCGTTGTGTATTTCGAGATTGTATTTGTAGACTCTCTTCTTTTTGTCCTTTTAAATTTTTACTTTAACTCCCATCATGACTAATTTAATTTAACGATATTTGAGAGGTGGGTGGAATTATATGTAAGAAACAGTGAAAATCTAAAGTAAAATAGCGAAGATACATAGAAAAATATATATAAGATAAAATGTCTGAAAAAAATTACAAAACAAATCCGTAAAAGTAAACAATTTGTATATTTATTTGTAAATTGTTGGTGTCGTTGATATGGGAAGCATGTATTTCTCAGTAAATACTCCACCATAAAGAAGGGAAAAGAGAAAAGGGCAAGGCTTGATAGAGGGGAGAGAAAGAGGGTAGAGGAGGAAAAAGAGAGACACATAGAAGCAAATTGAGGCAAAGGGAGAAGAGAGAATATTCATGGCAAGATCTTCCGTCAGATGGCGTGACAGATTTGAAGAGCCAATGTTTGCGATGTCATTTGTTGATAACCTCTTCATTTACTCGTTGATTCTGTTGGCGTCTCAAAGACTTGATGCAGTTTAGATGGAAGCAACTGCCAATGCGAAGGTGATACCAAAGATTTTGTCGAAGGAATTTCGTCGTTTTAGACATCTTTCATCTCTCTCCACACAGACACACACACTGATACATACATATATATAAACATATATATATGTGTGTATATATGTCCATGTTTGTGTGTGTATGAGTGTGTGAGTATATATTCATAAATATATATATATATACATGTATATATATATGGATATATTTGTACATATACATATTGTGAGTGTGTGTGTATATATATATATATATATATATATGTGTGTGTGTGTGTGTGTGTGTGTGTGTGTGCATATATATATATATATATATATATAT
>NC_069004.1:8793949-8801556 GCF_001194135.2 Octopus bimaculoides | reverse complement strand
TATATATATATATATATATATATATATATATATATATATATGCATACATACGTACACACATACAGGAATATATATCTTACATGTTCTCTCTCTCTCTATTTCTCTCTCTCTTAATTTGCCGATATCACAATCTATCTCTCTGTCTCCTTGTCTATCATACAGTCTCCTATATTTATCTCTTAAAATATATTTGCCGTGTGACTTTCGTCTTTAATACCACCACTATTCACATATCGACCCTGTGAAACAGAATTTACTGAACATTATTAGCGTACATGCAACTCTGAGCAATATTATAGTGCAATATTTAGTATTATTTTAGTACAATAATATATTGTGACTAGTAAAACAGAATATTAGTGTATTGTTGTGGCAATCTAGCCCAACTCTCCGATTGTGCAGTGTTATGTAAGCGATCAGGGCTGGCCTGATTGTGTCACATTACTGCAAGTGATCGACCGAACGGCGAGAGACGACGCATAGATCCATTTCCCTAGTTATGCCATGTTTCCATCAGCCTGAGGACCAAATGCACACATAATAGTTTATAAATTAACGGAAGCGATTCGTTGATATTTCTAGCATGTCAAATGACTTCGTAGGAACAAGCTCAATTCTGCGGTGATAAGTAATTTAATCTGGAAAATATATAAATATAAGACCATAGAAGATTCTCACTTCAAATAAACGGCTGCGCTAACGTTTCCCACAATGAAAAAAATGCATCTAAAAATAAAGAATTCTCTAAAGACGATGAAATATTTTGCGTGGAGAAAAATAGTTGATAACCTGCCTGACATAATCATCAAAGACACAAGAGCATGGCTTGTTGGATGATTGATATGCCATACTATGAAAAAAAAGTGTTGCATCGGTGGTGGTAGTGGTGATGATAGTCGTGGTAGAGGTGGTAGTGGTATTGGTGGTGATGCTGCTGCTTCTGACGAAGATGATGATGATGATGGTGGTGGTGGTAATGTGACGAAGAGGAATTGAGGAAGGCGCTATCCAAACAGTAGGCATCTGAAGAACCTAAACATTTAACATGACGTTAATTAGGGGTAACTAATGACGCAACCTATAATTATTTGGGTTCTAGTTGTATCAAACAAAAACAAAAAAATAGAAAGAAAGAATGAAAGAAAGAAAGAATGCTACCAAAGACTGAAAATCTCTTTCAACCACGAGCCAACTTTGGAGGCACTAAGTCAGAGGTTCTTAAACTGGGGTATACGTACCCTTTGGGGGCATGAGAATTAAAGCCATTGGTCGTTAACCCGGGGCATACATACCCTTTGGTGGGTATGGGAATTAAAGCCTGGCAGTATGGGATACAATCTCTTGTTTATAACACATTCCATTATAGCATATGATAATTCTTCTGAATAAATGATGCTTAAGAAACTTGTACGATATTTCTACATCTGGGGGTTCACCAGGACACAGCTGCAATATTCTTATTTAAAATTAATGAAAAATTGCGCTTGGGTCTTGGTTTTGCTCTAAACAATCTGCGTGAGGAATATAATTATCACAGTGGGTGTTAAGGAGGGGAGTTGGCAGGATCGTTACCCCGCCGTTAAAAATGCTTAGCGGCATTTATTCCAGTTTTATATTATGAGTTCAAATGCCGCCGGGGTCGACTTTGCCTTTTATCCTTTCAGAATCAAAAGCATATGTACCGTTTGAACACTGGAGTCAATGTTATAAACTTGCAACTTCCCCCACAACTGCTGGCCTTATGCCAAAATTTGTAACCGTTATTACAGTAGGCATGATTTGTGCAGATCTCGTCCCGCTCTTTTATGCTTCGAACTTGTAATGGCCTGGTGCAGCATGTGCCATAAGCCTAGTAGTTATCAGAATGCAGGATTTGTATGGCGTTACCTTCTCTCGGATGAGCAGCTAAGGAGCTGAAAGACATCATCTACCCTAGGTTCGTTGAGGGTGACTTGGGGCGTCTGTGAGTGACCTACTTCCAGGGGAAATTCAGTGACATGGCTATTAAGTCATAGCTGGAACCCTGAAAGGTACTATTAATCCAGGTCAGAGTAGACCTAAGAACAATATTCGCTAAGAGGTGACCAAAATGCTCCTCAGTGTCATGTCAGTTGATTTACTGGTGTGATTAAAGTTGTGCTCATCCATTTTTGTAGATTTCCCGCCTTATTCTTACAACTTCAAGATCGATAAAGGCATTGGTGGTGCTCTTCAGCACCACTCGTTCACATTTAATCATTACATCAGTGTATCATCATTGTAATAAAATCGATGTGAATGATTTTGTCCAAAAATTTATTTTCGTATTTATAATTTGACGTTTTATTTATCTTTTACTTCTTTCAATCACTGAACTGCGGCCATGCTGGAGCATTACTTTCAAGGATTTTACTCGAACAGGTCAACCTCGGTACTTATTTTTACGTCTGGTTATTATACTATCGGTCTCTTTTACTATGTTGCGAGGACATAAACACACACCAGTTGTCAAGCGTTGGGGCGAGGGTGACTAAAACACACACACACACACAGTGTAGTCCCATGCGTTGGAGATGGCCAAAATTATGCCAGTTAAATATGCCATGAAGCAATTAAGTCTAGTGCTACTATCCTATGACGAAGTACGCCAGAAAATTAAGGACATGAGTCAGGAAATATCAGTCTAATGTATCAGCGTGATATTAAGCATAGGCCTACAAAACTCAGCAGCCAACGCGATTAATCAGCTGACGTCTCAAACAGCAGCCAATTAATAGTCTATGTTTTTCTCTTTTATTCCTTTATTTGTTTTAGTCGTTGGACGGCGACCATGCTGGAGCACGGACTTGTAAGCTTAATCGAAGAAATCGGCCCCAGTACTTATCTTAAGTGCGGTGCCTATTCCTTGGGTGTCTAAGACTGAACTGATAAGGGACGTAAGCAAACCAACAATTGTTATCAAGTAGTGTGGAGGGGGCTCAAAGACAAACGCAACGCGCGCGCGCGTGTGTGTGTGTGTGTGTGTGTGTAGGAATTGTATTGGTTTGCTCGTGTTCAGTTCACTACCGAACGAGGACCTCAGCATGTTCTGTCCACCAGCCGCCGTTCGATGTGTAAGCCGTGAATTTGAGCTGAGATAATACTAGTTTCATGAGCCTACTCTACCACACTGGGTCGACATGGCTTGGCTGATGGGTGCAGTTCTTTTTTTTTATACTCATACCCAAGAGTATTTAAGTCGATTACATCGACTCCAGTGCTCACTGGTCAACCATAGAAATGGCAAAACCGCGGACGTACTTTAGTAGATGTGCACTATATGGTCTTCCAGCATCGTCGGGTTACAAACAAAGCTCTGGCTCAATTAGAACACAATTCTACCAACAATTCTCTATGCAGTGAGACGTGGAAGCTTACCGATAAAAAATGGGAAAAAATGCTGCTAAAATTACTTGAAAAGGATTCTGTGAACGAACTGGTAAGACCATTTAACCAATGAAGATATTCTAAAGAGAGCGTCATCATAACGGAACGAAGATTAGGCCTAATGGATCATATACTCTCCCTACCAAAACAACGCTATTCTAAAGCAGTTTTCAAATGGACACTAGACATGAAAAATGCTAACATCACATGTCCGGACACTGAGAAACCTGCAGCCAGCCTTAACCAGTGGTATCAAGTTGCTGCCCAATGTTTTCGAGAGAGTACAGGAGGAACTGAAACTAAGACTGACAATTTAGGCATTCTTGGGTTTTGGGTTATGCAAAGAGACAACTTTATTCTGGGAACTGAATTGAATAGGTTATTAACCAATGCCCCTTAAACGCAAAGAAGCGAAACATCATGTGTAAATGTATCCTCGCAGATGTATGTTTACCAGGTGGTTACACCCGGCGACCGCTTGGAAAATTCTGGTCTTTTGGTTCTCTTACCAACTACCTATCTTTGTAACAGAAGGTTTTTCTGGAATCCTGAACATCAAAATCCTCAGTGAAGAAATCAGACGATGTGTCAAAAGACTAATGACTAACGACTAATCTTGTCAATAACCGTAAGCTGATTCTGTTTTCTTAACACCAAAACAGCTCCCAAAAATCTCAATGGATTAGTAAAAGTCAATGTCATAATGTAATGGATATATCAATGAAAAAACTGTTCGAGTTAGTCTGTTTTACTTCTCTCTTTTCTTTCTTGCCTTCTTTCGTTCTTTATTTCCTTTTTTTCTTTCCTGCTTTTTCGCTTTCTTTCCTTCTTCCTTTTCTTTTATATTAATGTCACTTCAACTGTAATCTGACACATAAATTACAGTTATAATATATAATAGTTATAGTTAGTCTGTATAGTAATGTCATTGACCGGTTTACTATCTTTTACTTGTTTCAGTCATTACTCTGTTGCCATGCTGGAGCACAGCTTTGAAGGGTATTAGTCAAACAAATCGACCCCAGTACTTCAGGGGCTTTTTCTTTTGTGTTTGTTTGTTTGTTTTTGGGCTTTTTCTTTTCTTTTTTTTTGGGGGGGGGGCTTTTTTATATTAAATCTGGTACTTAAACTACACCCCTCTTTGCCAAACTGAAACCTCAAACATCATTATTCATCCTGCTATGTTCCAAAATGCCTTCAAAAGATGCCAAAAGATTGGTTTTAAGTTCTATATGGAGCACCAAAGACAAAATGAGAGAGAAAACGATCAGGATTTTTATCATTTTTATTTATAGGCGCAAGTATGACCCTATATAGGAGCGGGCATGGCTTGTGGTTAAGAAGATCGCTTTCCAAACGCGTGGTCTTGGGTTCAGTCTCACTGTACAGTGTCTTGAGCAAGTTTCTTCTACTATGGACCATAGCCGACCAATAACTTGTGGGTGAATTTAGTAGACCGAAATTCTATGAGAGCCTGCCATCTGTGTGTGGAAGCGTGTGTTTGTATGTGTGTGTATGTGTGTGTCTTTGTGTCTCTGTCTTTGTGTCTGTGTATGGCCCTCCCACCGCTTGACAACCGATGTTGGTTTGTTTACGTTCCTTTGATTTAGCCGTTCGGCAAAAGAGGCCCATAGAATAGCTACCAGACTTTAAGAAAATAAAACAGAAGTACTGGGGTTGTTTCGTTGGACCACAGCCCTTCAAGCCAATGCCCCAGTATGGTCGCAGTCCAATGAATGAAACAAGTAGAAGATAAAGCATACGATCAAAGGTGAATGTTACTGTATGTATGTATGTATGTATGTATGTGTATATGTATGTATATATGTATTATGTATGTATGTATGTATGTATGTATGTATGTATACGATTTTGTCTTCCAAATTTCATTCCCGAAACATTGCTTAATCGGATGCTGTAGTCGAATTCTTGGCCGAGGTGTCGTGCTGTGGGACTGAACCTTGAACCTTGTGGTTGCAAAGTGCCTCATATGAGCGTACGTAATGTATGTGTGTGCGTGTGTGAGTATGCGTATGTGTGTGCATGTGACGTATATTTGTATATGAGCATGTGTATGTAATGTATGCGTGACTGTGCATATAATGCCTGCGCATGAGTGTGTCTGTGTATGTGTATACAATCTATGTGTGTGTATCAGTAAGTGTGTGTGTGTGTGTGTGTGCAAACACTGTTTGTGTGTATGAGTATGCGTGAGCGCATATAATGTATGTGTGTGTATGTGTATGTTTGTTTACGTACATATCAACGGCCGTGTTGGCGGAAGAGTATGAAGCGAATGTGTTAAACCGTTTAGCACGATCAGAGGAACGCATGACGTACCGTGACGGATTTACTCCCGACACGGTTCAATGGCTTTACTTATTGACAAACCAGAATGCCTAACTCTCAGATCAACAAAACAGCTTCAGGAGCAACATCTTCATTTTCTACTCTAGGCACAAGGCCCGATTATATCGATCCCAGTACGCAACCAGTACTTAATTTATCGACCCCGAAAGGATGAAAGGCAAAGTCGACCTCGGCGGAATTTGAACTCAGAACGTAACAGCAGACGAAATACCGCTAAGCATCTCGCCCGGCGTGCTAACGTTTCTTATTTCTTTATTGCCCACAAGGGGCTACACAGAGAGAGGACAAAGAAGGACAGACAAACGGATTAAGTCGATTATATTGACCCCAGTGCGTAACTGGTACTTATTTAATCGACCCCGAAAGGATGAAAGGCAAAGTCGACCTCAGTGGAATTTGAACTCAGAACGTAAAGACAGATGGAATACCGTTCAGCATATAGCCAGGCGTGCTAACGTTTCTGCCAGCTCGTTGCCTTAATATTCTTTTCTACTCTAGGCCCGGGAGGGGGCCAGTCGATTCTGCCAGCTCGCCGCCTTAGCAGCAATACCTTCCGTCGAACAAATGAAGTTCATGTACATGAGGCATCGATTTACTAGATATAGCACCCAAATTTCCCTCAAATTATACCCCTACCGTCTTAGCATCGAGTATATTAATACTGCTTTACTATAGTTTTCCGTGTTGATGGCGTTTCTGAGTAATATCCGTTAGAGATATAAAGGGTGGGTCAAAAGTTACGCACGAAATAAGTTCAGTACACTCCGGAATTGTCAAAGACATGCTTCAGTTTTTTTTTTTTTTAATTTGAATACAGTAAATAAAATAATGATGAGTACACACGCACTTGTACATGATGAAAATATGAATAAGAATAATAGTATTAAAGAAATATAAATAAAATATCAAATATATTGGTGCGTGACTTTTGGCCCATCCGGTGTGTGTATATGTGCGTGCATATATATATGTGTGTGTGTATGTATATGTATATATGTGTGTGTGTGTGTGTGTTTTTATACATACATGCATATATACATATATATATATTCAAAAAAAGCACCCTTAAAAAACTTAGATATGTTTCGACCAAAGATTGGTCCAGGTCATGTCTATATATATATATATATATATATATATATATGATATAATTATTTTGCCTATACGGCTGTAGCTTGCGGTTACAAAATTTAATATCTCTCTGAAAAATAAGGCTAAAATATTTTCATGGACCCATAAAATACTACTCTTGGTAACCAATTTACTATTTTGCTTGCGTTGATCCCAAAACTCTTATATGGACTACTACGGGACATATGGACCACTGCTCTATTCCTAGATACGCTATGCCTTGAAAAATAAACCAGTAATGAAAAAGACGGTGGAATGATATTTGATATATGTCTACTGGGTCGCAACTAGCCTTGGGCTAAACAATAACAATCAGCTCTTTTGTCATTTTATTTTTTTCCTCTGTTGAAGAACGAGAATCCAAAACGTTAGACTTCCTTCCTTCCTTCCTTCTACGATTTATTCCTCCTTTCTTTCCTTCCTCCTTTCTTTCCTTCCTCCTTCTTCTCTGATTTTTTCTTCGTTTATTTCCTCCTTTCTCCGCTACTGCCGTTAAAACTATTCAACATTCCACGAAAATCGTGCTTGAAAATATAAAATAATTCACTGAAGTCTGGTTCAAATCAGACTATTGCTGCTTCCCTTTCTCTCTGTCTCTGTCTCTGCCTGTCTCTCTCTATCTATCTATCTATATATGTGTGTGTGTATTTATATGTATGTATATATATATATATGTATGTATATATATA
The DNA here is from genome assembly GCF_001194135.2 of Octopus bimaculoides. Taxonomy (NCBI): domain Eukaryota; kingdom Metazoa; phylum Mollusca; class Cephalopoda; order Octopoda; family Octopodidae; genus Octopus; species Octopus bimaculoides. The sequence continues at coordinate 8,793,961 of NC_069004.1, read as the reverse complement.
TATATATATATA
>NC_069004.1:8792211-8793778 GCF_001194135.2 Octopus bimaculoides | reverse complement strand
TCTGTCTTTTTGTTTATAGTGTCTGATTACCGACCAACAGACTCGCAGACAAATTCCAGAATTCTTCAGAATAATTGAATGCGAAACCCTTTATCTTCTGTGAATAAACAATTGGTCATTAAGCTAAAACAACAAGATGGGGCGCCTGTTTTTCCCATTGCTCAATTTATCAAACTCCCACCACCACCCACCACCACCGTCACCACCGCCGCCACCATCATCACCTCGATAGTCTCACTCACTACTGTTCCAATTTGTATTGTTTAAGTATGGTGCTTATCTAAAAATACCGCCATGCTATTATTCTTTTCGTATCATTATTATTATTATTATTATTATTATTATTTATTATTATTGCTGTAGTTGTTGTTGTTGTGGCTTATTCAATTTTTAGTTGGGTTCCTTTTTTTCTTCTGTTTTATTTAATTTTATTTATCCTGTTTTTGTTTTTTTTTGGTGGGGGGGTTCTAATTTTTGCCGTTTCCCAAATAGACATTGTAAAAGACATTTATAGAATTCAAAAATATAAAAATATGTTACTGGAAATATATTTCTTTTTAAATATTAGATGTTAACTGAATAAATAATGCATTTTAAAATAAGGTATATAATTTTTTTTTAATAATACGTTTATAAAATGCATATATTTCTAAAATAATATGCATACGCTAGACAATATATAAAAATATAATATATGCATATATACATATATGAGTATTTAGTGAAGAGAAACACAACTTCTGAATGAAATAATAAACAAGAATATACTTGCGTGTGTGTGTGCATGTCTGTGTGTGTGTGATTGCGCGCGCGATTATATGTTTGCGTGTCTATATGTGTATATACACATACATACATATATATATGATAGATAGATAGATAGATAGATATACCCATATGTATATATAAACATGTGCATCGTAGACAAACACAGATGCACAAGAGGACATGCAGATGTGTGTGTGTGCGTGCGTGTGTATGTATGTGTGTATGTATATGTGTGTGTGCGTGCGTGTGAGTGTATGTGTGTGTCTGCGCGTTCGCGAGCGAGCGTACGTGTGTGTAGTCATATATTGCTTTCGTTAATTTTACAAAAGGAAAACAAAAGCAAAAAAGGTCAGAGCCTATGTCAGTGTACCTCACTAAGAACAAATACCACCTGAAAAATTATACGAGCGAAAAAAAAAAAACCAGGCTGATCTACAGAAGCATTTCACTCATAGTTCAGAACTTCATCACTAAACTCTTTACACTAAAGAAAATACAGAAATATGACACTGTTTGATATTGTTTACGAAGGCGCCAAACATTAAGTAATGGCTACATACAGATTCGAATTTAATAACTATAACATATAACAACTCCAAAACATTTGACATTCTTTCAAACTCAAAATCATAAACAATATATGTATGTGTTTGTGTGTGTGTATGTGCATGAATGTATTTATTATCTATGTATTTATACATGTGTGTGTGTATATATATATATATATATATATATATATATATATATATATATATATATATATATATATATATATATATATATATATATATATATATAT
>NC_069004.1:8791406-8791846 GCF_001194135.2 Octopus bimaculoides | reverse complement strand
ACACACACACATGTATGTGTGTGTGAATGTATATATATATATATATATATATATATATAGATAGATAGATATACATATATATATTCTTATATATGTATATATGTATCCATAAAAAACAGTGTGTGTGTGCAAGAAAGAGGGAGAGAGTCTATGTGTGTGTGCGTGAGCGTGTGCGTGTGTGTTTAATTGATAGCCAGTATGGCTTTTCAATCTCGTGATTCCGATTCACTCCCACTGCACTGCGCCTACATGTCGACCCGGATCTAAAGTACAAGACACCAAGTTGCACCGCTGGGCAATCGATGCAGAACCACCTGCTAGGAAAAACAATGACAATTTCTTAAACATTCGGCAATGCTTGCAATTATAGACGCACACACTAGTATACAAGGAGCTATATATATATATATATATATATATATATATATATATATATATAT
>NC_069004.1:8788371-8790823 GCF_001194135.2 Octopus bimaculoides | reverse complement strand
GTGTGTGTGTGTGCGTGTGACAATATATATATGTGTGTGTGTGTGTGTGTGTGGTAAGAAGCTTGCTTCCCAACCACATGGTTCTAGGTTCAGTCCCACTGCGTGGCACCTTCCGCAAGTGTCTTCTGCCTGCCGACCAGAGCCTTGTGAGTGGATTCGGTTGACGGAAACTAAAAGAAGCCCATCGTACATATGCATATATAGGTATATGTTTGTGTGCCTGTGTTTGTCCTCCCACCATCACTTGACAACTGATGTTGGGGTGTTTACGACTCGTAACTTAGCGGTTCGGCAAAAAAGACGCCGATAGAATAAGCACCAGGCTTACAAAGAATAAGTCCTGGGTTCGATTTCTTCCTCTAAAGGCGGTGCTCCAGCATGGCCGCAGTCAAATGGCTGAAACAAGAAAAAGAATAAAAGAATATATGTGTGTGCGTGTGTGTGTGTGGTGTTTTTTTTTCCATTTAATTTAGTCATTATTCCATTATTTTCCATCACTATTTTTAACAAATCAATCTGTAATACACTCTTCACCGTTGTTCACGATTTCTTGCCAACGTTCCACTAGCTTATCAATAATCTGGAAAAATCTGTGTAGTCTAATACTTTGACAGTCGTAATTACTTGGTCTTGACTCGAAGAATTCAATGAGTCGCGTTTCCAGTTCTACGTCGTTGTTAAATGAAATGTCCGGCTGGTTACTGGAGAACGACCTACAAGAAAAGGGTAATATTCTGGAGGTGCTACATCGGGAGAATACGGTGAGTGCATAGAACTTCTCAACTAAGCTCTTGAATAATATTTTTGGTCAAATTAACGACGTGCGTACGAGCATTGCCGTGTCGCTCGTCTGGTCGTTTCTGCTGGATTATCTCGTTGAGCGGTGTATTTGCTGAACGTAAAGCTCTGCATAGAGCATGCAGTTGTCTTCAAGCATTTTGTAGAAAATGAGTTCTTCCATACCCTCCGGAACAGAATAAACTATGAACCCTGCAATTCATTCTTTTCTCTACATTAAATTTTCTATCTAGAAGTTTCTTGCATATACACCTTGTCTCCGATGACGGAATACCCAGTATATGGAAATGTGGATCAACACATTGATCCATTTCCTGAGATGTCCCTGAAACAGCTGTAAGCCGTTATTATTTATTTTTACTTTTGCGTGCTTCGATTCACAATTATGATAATTAAAATCATTTAAATTATTTGATAAGCTTGTCCTGCTTTCGCTTTGTTTCCCTCTTCCTTTAAATTATACCCATTGACTCGGAAGTAAGCTACGGATCCCCAACTCCAGCCCCTTATACGTAAATTAACTGTAAACCCCATCCCATCCATACCCTCTCAGACCCACCCATTCCCTGCAGGCACTAGGCCTATCCATTCCCATCCGACACAAAAACAAGAGGCAAACACATACAAAGAAACCCCAAACCCCTCCCCTAAATCAAAAAAAAAAAGAAGGAAAAAGTGTAGGATATATACGTTGCTTAGCGACAAACTGTTAAGGGATATGGCGGAATGGGACATAAAGTGTATTGGAACTGCGGGGTTTGATAACGTGGAGGAACATCATGTGTGTGTAATACCAGATTAGAAGCAGGAGGAACAAATACAATAGTATATGGTTGGATTTTGTTTTTGGGACGTGGACTGCAGCTGGGGCTTATTCCCAGGCTTTACAACTTACGATAAATGGTTGGAGGAAACAGGTATCGATGTGTTGGAAGGTTCAGGATTTAAAAAGTAGAAAATGAGGCAACTCGTAAGTGGAGCGAGTGGTTCCATTTCCATTTTCGCCTATTCATGTCTTCATACATTATAACATTCATTTCTATTTTTTATATATGTTTTATGTCCCACATGTTTTGTTTTGTCACCTCTATGTTTAGCCCGCATGGGTAATAAGAAAAAACAGATCCTCAGTTCCAGCTGTGAACTTGGTTCCTAGTGGTTTACCAAGTACAGCCCTCACACAGCGTACCTATTAGTTGAGATTATCAGTGGCTTAAACCCTTCCCATTTTGTGTGTGAGTTTGTATAGTTGGTGCTTACGTTGTGTCCTTTATGCACTAACTGCATTCTTCGTATACATTTAAGTGCTCCGTCTATCCTTGTGTCGAGACCTGTAGATGTATATGCGGAACTCTACAACGGTTTAACCCATCCTCAGCCAAAGATTCTTCCTTCAATAATAGAGGATGTTAGTTTTCTGTAACCCATCCTCCATGTCTCAGTTACAATATCACTCAGATCCCTTCAACATATGTTAATACTATTATTCTCATTATTTCTATTTGTCCAGATCATAAATCATGTATTCTTTTATTATGTTACTTGGGTGTGTTGTTATGAAGCTCTTGGGTTTGGGTTCAGTCTCACTGCGCCCCACCTTGAGCAAGTGTCTTCTACTACAACTACATCTCCGGGTATATGTATATATATATAT
>NC_069004.1:8787408-8788271 GCF_001194135.2 Octopus bimaculoides | reverse complement strand
ATACGTACGTGTATTATGTGTACATGTATAAAGCCTTAGGCCTGCAGCTTGGAGAGTACCACCATCCTAGTGGTAGATCAATGATCTTACATGCCATAGGGAGACCTCGGATGCTTATTTTAAAACGCTATATATATATATATATATATATATATATACAAACTGCTGCTGCTGATACTACAACTGCTAACTACTATTGCGTTTTCTTAGGAAGTCGGAAGTCACACATCTTACGTCCTGCTTCTCCAACAGGAAAATAGACTTACCTCCCTTTCCCTCACACATTTCCCTATGTTCTATATCATGCCCTGTCTGTTTGTCTGTCTCCCTGACTCTTTCCCTCCACTCTCTCTCCACACACACACACACACACACACACAAACATTCACACACACACACATATACATACTTATATATATATATACATACATACAAATTCATAGATGCTTTATACATATACACCAGGAGTGGCTGTGTGGTAAGTAGCTTGCTTACCAACCACATGGTTCCGGGTTCAGTCCCACTGCGTGGCACCTTGGGCAAGTGTCTTCTACTATAGCCTCGGGCCGACCAAAGCCTTGTGAGTGGATTTGGTAGACGGAAACTGAAAGAAGCTCGTCGTATATATGTATATATATATATGTATGTGTGTGTGTTTGTGTGTCTGTGTTTGTCCCCCTAGCATTGCTTGACAACCGATGCTGGTGTGTTTATGTCCCCGTAACTTAGCGGTTCGGCAAAAGATACCGATAGAATAAGTACTAGGCTTACAAAGAATAAGTCCCGGGGTCGATTTGCTCGACTAAAGGCGGTGCTCCAGCATGGCCGCAGTCAAATGACTGAAACAAATAAAAGAATAAAAG
>NC_069004.1:8773496-8787020 GCF_001194135.2 Octopus bimaculoides | reverse complement strand
TAACGTAGTTCTCGGGGATATTCAGCGTGACACAGTGTGACAAGGCTGACCCTTTGAGTTACAGGCACAACAGAAACAGGAAGAAAGAGTGAGAGAAAGTTGTGGTGGAAGGGTACAGCAGGGTTCGCCATCATCCCCTGCTGGAGCCTCGTGGAGCTTTAGGTTTTTCGCTCAATAAACACTCACAACGCCCGGTCTGGGAATCGAAACCGCGATCCTATGACCGCGAGGCCGCTGCCCTAACCACTGAGCCATTGCGCCTCCACACATACATACATACATGCCTGCCTATCTATCTCTTCTTCTATTTGTCTATATTTTTACCTCTCTACCTCTCCATGTGTTCCAGTCCTCCCTCTCTTTCCTTCTCTATCTTTCTCCCTCTCTTTCTCTGTCTTTCTCCCTCTCTCTCTCTTTCTACCCCCCTTCCTTCTTTCCTGTTCCCTGTAGACAGTTGTCCTGGTAACAAAAGTTCCCTACAGACATTACTTCATGGTGATCATAGACGTATTCTTGGAATATCATTAATACCAGATGTCTTAGACGCACAAATTCCTTCACGACCATTTTGAGGGGGAGGGCGGGGGAGGAATTTAAAAAAAAAAAAAAATCTCTGTGTGCCTGTGTGTGTATGTGAGTATGTTTATGCGCATGTGTATATATGTGTGTTGCGTGTGTACTCACGTGTATGTGCGTGCATGTGTACTTGTTTATGTATGTGTGTATGTGTCTAAGTCTATGTATGTGCCGGTATGCGTATGTCTACGTGTGTGTGTATGCGTGTGTGTGTGTTTGTGTGCCCATGTGTATGAGAGTGTGTGACTATTTCTCTAAAGCCCCCGAAATCTTCACGTCAGTTCCCACCTCCCGACCACACTATTATACTTACATCTTTTCTGACGGGTGGATGGAGTAGGAGGCAGAGGGAGAGGAGGACCAAGTGTAGAGGTGTGAGAGGGGAGGGGCATCTAATGATATTCCTTTATGTCTTTTTAATAATTTTTTTCTCTTGTGTTTCTTTTATATCCTTCATCATAGAGTTGTTGTTGTTTGTTTTGTTGTAGGTATGTGTCTGATTTATTATTTGTCGTTCATTTATTTTATTATTTCATTTTATTTTATTTTTCTCTGTCATATCCTTTCTGATATTCTGCTACATTCCAAAATATGAATTAAAAGACATATAATGTTCCAAAGCAAACTGAAATGCGTCCATATCCGTCCCCTGCCTCCACCTAGCACCACCACCCTCACCACTCCACCAGCACAACCACCACCAACACCATTCGCCACTCAACCTAACACCCACCACCACCACCACCATCATCATCACCACTAATACCAACAACAACACCACGCCTCACAAAGATGCAAAAGAAGAAAATATGCAGAAATTTACCCTAAATTCAATCCCCTCCCTCACCAAAGAAAAAAAATTATTGTACTCCCATACAAAATAATTGCACCCCACCTAAAAAAATAAAAAGAAAAGGGGAGTCGCATCCACACCTAGAATTCGCACCCAAAACTGTCCGATTTCGAAACGGCCAATATTGAAGTCTTCAGTTTCTGCTATTTATTACTTGCTACCAAGCATGTGCAGGGATGTGTATATTATATTATATTATATTATATTTTAAAATAAGGGTAGGAAAATTACATCAAAAAAATCATCACAAAAGATATACGTCCGAAATAATATTGTATTGATACTTTTTTGGCACTGCGTCGGTTACGACGACGAGGGTTCCAGTTGATACGATCAACGGAACAGCCTGCTCGTGAAATTAACGTGCAAGTGGCTGAGCACTTCACAGACACGTGTACCCTTAACGTAGTTCTCGGGAAGGTTCAGCGTGACACAGAGTGTGACAAGGCTGGCCCTTTGAAATACAAGTACAACAATAACAGGAAGAAAGAGTGAGAGAAAATTGTGGTGAAAGAGTACAGCAGGGTTCGCCACCAACACCCCTGCCGGAGCCTCGTGGAACTTTAAGTGTTTTCGCTCAATAAACACTCACGATGCCCGGTCTGGGAATCGAAACCATGATCCTACGACCGCGAGTCCGCTGCCCTAACCACTGGGCCATTGGGCCTCCACTGTATTCATAGATATGAGATTTTTCTTCCTCCTCTCCTTTTCTTCATTCATACCAACTCTATACGACTCCCACTCCCACACATTTGACCTCCTCCCCCTTCCCGTTCTTACTTCTTGACCGTGTTATTTCTTTAAAAATTTGAGTTTTTTTTATTCTTTCTTCCGGCTTCGCTATTCATTTCAACTCACATCTGCGGTGAGTTAACTTGGAAACTTCAAACGACAATATGACCTTCATTTATCTCAGAATGATGGTTAGCTAATTTGAGTAATTATTACATCAGAGGATCAGCTAGCTAAGAAACATATGTAGCCTGCATTTTACCCATTCCACTCGCCCAGTTTGGATTTTTAAGTTGCATTTGTAACAAACTCGAGTTGCTAACTATGAGCTATACAGAAACTTTCAGCTTATCGAAGTTCCTTGTCAATAAATTGTTATTGTTCCTGATAGTACACTGTCCTCTTCTTGTTTTTGTTTTCAATACCTGTCACAGATTGCTTGAAGCTTACAAACTTCCTACACTTGGATGCTTAATTCTTACCTTTACATATATATATATATGTAAATATGTTGCTTATTTTTGGTAATTTTTTTACTTATTTAGTCCCTCGATAGCGTGAGGCATTAATACACAGTTAATGCCCTTTATATATAATTAAATATATCTATGAAGAAACGATGAATTTTTTCATTACGAAATTTTTCGTTATTTTTTCATTATGAGGTTTTTTCACGCTGACTGCTTGATAAATTCATATATAGAATTTATCCTATATTATATTATATATATATATATATATATATATATGCATAGATAGATAAATAGGTAGCTAGCTAGATAGATAGATGGATAGATAGATATTATCAGTCGCACATAGCGTATGTCTTTTGTTTATACGTCAATTTGCTGTGGGATAGCGTTCAAAGTAAAAGTCCTAACGCGACGCCAAGTATTAAAGAATACTGAATGTCTTTACTAAACTGAGTTCTTAAATGCGATGTCTACTAGCGTTAGGAATTGTATATATACACCAGCAGTGCTACCGAGGTGCATTACCCGGTTCGAGATGGACTCTACAGGCACTGAAATACCATCAGACGAGAATGTCCGAGACGTGCACAAAGAACGAAACTGCTTTGCACGCACTCATCCAGTGCCCAAGCATTGAAAAAGAAAGCGAGAGTGAAGAGGAAATTTCTACCCCACCCCCAGCAAATTTGTTGAAAGGTGGATGAGAATAACCAGCATGATTTTAGTGAACGGGGCGGGGCTGTCCTGAACATGTTCCTGTAAATTGGTGAAGGACTATTAAGAGAGGGCATTTTGCCTTAGTGGTCAATGTGACCCTGGTTTTGTGGCCTCCAATGGGTGGGGGGTTATTTTTCTTTGAATTTTTGAATTTATATTTTTTCTTATTTGTTATTTTCCTCTTTTCACTTGTATTTTTATGTAATCCAATTCTATATCGTTCAGAACCGTTCCCGGTGTTTTTGTCAAGCCTTGGTGGTTAATGAAGAAAACATCATCATCATTGTTATCATAAGTATTATTATTATTTTTATTATTATTATTATTATCACTGTTATCATTATTATTATTATTATTATTATTATTATTATTACGAATCGTACAGCGAGGGACGGTACATTCGTTTTTACCCAGCCCCTCCCAAAGTATGTGAACTTGTGTCTATGAGAACTTACAGTTAAAACATCTGTGAATATTTAAAAAAAAAGAAAAAAGCCAACCTGAGGCTGAGAAGAAAAAACAATTGAGAGAAAATACCTAAAAACCAAAAAGAAATTCCTACAAAACAAGCGAAAGACAAACGCAATGAGAAGAACAAAACGAAACAGGAAATAGAATTTATAAAAAGAAGAAAAAAAACACAGAAAGCAAAAACTATGATAAATATAAAAATGAGGTGTAGGCGTGTCGTTAAGAAGTTTCGCGACCACGTGGTTCTTTCACCATTTAGTATTTCGTTTCGAGTCCTCCATCCTGCTGACCTTTGGTAAAATCATTACGCTCTTGTCGAGTGAGGAGCGTTCACCTGGAATGGAGAACCCGATATTTCATAGTGGGATGACAGGATGGCTACAATCAGTTTTGCCTTATTTTTCCTCCAATGTTGGTCCTGAGACCTTTAAGGTTGCCGATCTTATCAAGTCTAACATTGCACTCACCTTCGTTTATCGGAACCCTGATATGTCGTAGAACCATCAGCATTCGTAATAGATAGATATCTTTCTTTTGATAGATAGATAGAGAGAGAGAAAGATGTATATAGACAGACAAGCAGACACTGAACTTGATGGCATACAAAAGATGCACGGGTATATCGTATACACCTGTTTCAGTAACTCGTATTTGGGAAAAAAGTGTTTTTATTGCACCAAATGATGCAGTATTGGCCCAACTTCGCTTATAGAGTCCAGGGTGATTTTAAATTTATATTTATGTATATATATATATATATATATATATATATATATATATATATATATATATATATATATATATTAGATATTTCTTTGGAAAAGAGGAGTGTCCTATATAGTAAGCACATACAATCATAAATATATACATACATACAATCATACATATATATACAATCATACATATGTACATACATACAATCGCACATATATACATACATACATGCATCGACACGCACACACATGCACACACACACATGCATATTTATTCATACATATGCACTCACATAAATAAATATGTATATACGATGGGCGCTAAAATGTTCCTGTTTTTAAGGGCATCGCGAATGACCTGGCTGGAGGCCCAACCTACCAGGTTCTTTTACAGGGCTTAGAAAAACTGAAAGATCGCTGCAGTGAGTGTGTGAACCTGAGAGAGGAATATGTTGAATAAAATCACCCTACTGCATTTTCTTTCACTCCCTATGTTTATGTGTGTGTGTGTGTGTGTTTGTATGTATGGATGTGTATGATACAAATATATATATACGTATTTATTTATCTGTGTACGTATATGTATGACTATACATGCATATACACAGTTACATGTATGTGTGTATGATATGCGTATGTGTGCATGTATGAATGTAATCATGTATGTAAGATTTCCTTTCCTTTCTCTGAAAGAGTGAGCTTTGCAGGTGGCTGTGTTGATGCATCAGTTTCCTGAATAAAATTAAAACACATTAATCCCCGCTTGATTTGTTGTTTGTATTAAATAAAACCAAATCCCCCACCGCACACTTCCCACCCATTTACCCACTCTGAGAACCATTGGCAGCAACGATTCCACATCGAGTCGAGTGTCACTTTTAAGAAACACTTTCGCTTTTCAACCGCGCGATTTGAAACGGCATCAAAACAAACAACTAAGGGTGAAACCAGAATAACAGAATGAAATAAACTGATATTATTTCGACTTGGATTTTATTGGCGAATTAACCGACGACAAATTACACAAACACTATCTGTGTGGGTGTATCTCTCTACCTTAAGATCAGTTCAAATATTTAATCTATATCTCTATATGTTTATGTCTGTCTGTCACTTTATCTATCTATCTGTCTATGAGCATAATAGGCTTGCATATGTATGCCCAGAGTTAACATAGGTAACCATACCGTTAGTAAAACGGATCTTTTTATTCCTTATACGGTTATTCCAACCTCTAACTCTATTAACCTTATATATATATATATATATATATATAGTTGGAATTTACAAAAAACAAAAGACGAAGACCGGTGTAAAAGCAACGAACGGGTGTATTAGTTTAACGCTCGGGAAGGTGAGAAGTATTTAAGGATGTTGTGAATATGATGGTCCCACCAACCCGTCTGTGCCCATCCTTGAAGGTATTGCTCTAGCATGGCCGCTGACCAATGACGAAAACCACTAAACATGAATATCTAAAAAAGAACAAACAAAATGATAATATAATGTACGGAACGTCAACAGGGACAAAATCAAGAAAATGAACCGGAAATACAATTAAAAATAAATAAATAAATCAGCATTTAATCTGAGTGGAGGGTTCTGGCGGCGGTGATGGCGGCGGTTTTGGTAAAGGGGTTATAAGATATTACCTAAAAGGAATGGTATTGTGGAAAAATATAGGGGAACATAAGAACGAATGTCAGGGGGGAGAAAGGAGGAGGGGGTGAGAAAGAAATAAAAAAGGGGGTCAGATGTGACGTCAAAATTCTAATGTAAGTCTGTGAAACTGGGTAACATAGACTCGGGTATGATTGTGTGTGTGTGTGTGTGTGTGTGTGTGTGTGTGTGTGTGTGTGTGTGTGTGTGTGTGTGTGTGTATGTGTGCGCGCGTGTGTGTTTTGACGCGATTGTAACGAGGCTGGAGTCTGTGAGGAGATTTGGGAAACGATGACGAACGAAAGGAAAAGAGAGAGAGAGAGAGAGAGAGAGAGGAGAGAGTGGCGGAGGGAAAGAGAGCAAAAGATATATTCATGTATGTATATACATATCCTCATATATACATATACAAGCTGAAAACACACGCACACACAAATATATATTTAACTATATTTGTTTCAGACATTTGACTGCGGTCACGCTGGAGCAGAGCCTTTAGTCGAACAAATCGACCCCAGGACTTATTCTTTGTGAGCTTTAGTACTTATTCTATCGATACCTTTTGCCGAACCGCTATGTCGAGGGGACGTAAACACACCAACATCAGTTGTCAAGTGATGGTGAGGAGACAAAAACGGACACACAAACATATACATACATACATACACACACACACACACACACACACACACATATATATATATATATTTATATATACGAAGGGCTTCTTTCAGTTTCCGTCCACCAAATCCACTCACAAGGCTTTGGTCGGCCCGAGGCTATAGTAGAAGGCGCTTGCCCAAGGTGCCACGCAGTGGGACTGAACCCAGAAGCCTGTGGCTGGTTGACAAGCTGCTTAACACAGCCACTCCTGCGCCGCTTACGTATATATGCATCCATCAATACATACAAATACACGCATCCATACAAGCGTATAAACATGCATCCATACATACATATAATGCACACGGCGACTGCCGCATATTTTAACTACGGATATTGTTATCAACTGGTTATTGCTATGAAGATGGTTCGCCTTAACGCGATCATAAAAAACGGCTTCCATTGTATATTCATTGATATATATAAAACTAGTAACGCTATATAAAACATAAGTGCACATGTGACCATTATCACGGGCGCGTATACACACATACGGGCACACGTACACACAATTGTAAGTATACATGTACTGCTACATGCATTTACATGAATACATGCATATATATATATATATATATATATATATATATATATATATACAAATATATGTATGTACGTATGTATGTATGTATATGCGTGTGTGTATGTATAAAGATATATACACATATACACACACACATATATGCATATATATATATATATATATATACATGCATGTACACTTATATATCCATTATATGTGTATATGCATATTTTTATATACATACATACATACATATATATATATAATAATACAAATGATATATGCATACACACACGCCCACATACAATGCCTCTCCCCAGACAGACGGTGAGAGGGGCAAAAAGAGAGAGAGAGAAAGAGGAAAGGGGTCAGGGCATTTCCACATATCTCTCCTTACATCCATATGTAACAACAGAACGTCTTGTTCAACTTTAGGATTCCACCAAATTGTCGAAACGTGAACACAATTTCTCTCTTCTCTGCTGTAGTATAATATATGGAACGTCTATTAAAAGAAGCAAGGTTCCTTAAGAACAGCCAACTAATTCCATGGCATCGGCACTTCCGCAACCATCACCACCACCACTGCCTGTAGGTGCAGGATAGGGGTGAGGCAATTCCTGTCTGACAACTAGAGGGCTATGTTTTTCAGTCAGTTAGTATGTCTGGTCCCTGTACTTCATAAAATTGTTCCAACTGCGGTAGATTTTAATATTGTCACATAAATTGCTTCGCTTTTCTCTCCCTCCCCCACCCGCTGTTTCTTTGTTTTTTCCACCATCATCACCACCACCTTGCTTCACCCTTCATCATCCTATGCGTGGAAAGCGGTAGAATTTATTTTATTCAAATTTCTAAGATCATAAAATTTGGAGAGGAAAAAAAATCGAGCTAAAAAAGAAAAACATAAAACAATACAAGAGAAATGCTTTTGTGTTAATTCAAAAGATTCGAATAAAAGGAGAGAGGACGAACGAATTTATCTGACAACCCAATTGTTGTTGTTGGTGGTGGTGGTGGTGTTAGTCTCAGATTAGTTCTGATCGAGCAAATCCATTATTTCAAGCATACCACCCGTGACTGCTTTATTATTATTATCATCATTATTATTATTATTTCTACTCGAGGCACACCTTGAAAATTTCTTCAGAGGAATGTGGCTAGTCGATTATATCGAGCCCAGTGCGTAAACAGGTACTTGCAGAATTTGAACTCAGGACCCGGCGTGCTAACGATCTCTGCCAGCTTGCCATAATAATATGTCGATACTTATTTTTATCATTAAACCCAGGTTTTGAGTTCAAATCCACTCTGTTAATCAGATTCATTTCTAAACATTTTCTGTCGTTTATAAATGTCCATTACTCCGTCTATTTCATTGCTTTCTAAAAGTTCCGAAATCTGTCTTTGGTCTACTTCGCTTATCTTTTTTTTTTCTTTTACCTTTTTCTTACATACATGACCGCTTTTTTTTTCTTCTTATTTATTAACTTTTGTCTCTTCAAGTTTGACTCGGTGCATTTATTTTTCTTAAACCAATCGTTATTAATAAATAATATGTATTTCTGGAATGTGTAATTATTTTCTGGAATGTACTACACCTATCCTTATAGAGGCCCTACAACAGAAACGATTATATACGTTCCTGTCATACAAATGAAATGATGGACATATTTCGTAAATTCCATAGCAAAGCCAGAGCAATTCATTAACTTTTCAGCTCACTTCTGCACAACCTTATTTAAGTCACTCGATATTGCTACGACCATTCATTAACATATTATTATCGTACTTGTCATTTTCTCATGATACATGATGTCAAGATTTTTATGTATGTGCCGGTTGGTGGGACGTCTGCAAGCTAAAATTCCTGGTGATTTTCTTGGTCATTTTACTAAGACAATTATTACTTCATTATTTTTGTTGTGGCTGTTGTTGTTGTTCAATACAGAAACTTTGCAGGGAATGTAACAATATGTCAACTATCCACAAGCAGTGGACGAAGACAACACCCTTCATTCAGATTTCTGAATCTTCCTGAGAACTACGTGAATGGTATGCGTGTCTGTGGAATGCTCAGCCACTTGCACGTTAATTTCACGAGCAGGCTATTCTGTTGATCGAACAAAGCTGAAACATTTTAACAAAGGGTGGCAAACTGACAGAATCGTTAGCCCGCTAGGCAAAATGCTTAGCGGCATTTCGTTCAACGCTTGTAACCAATCTAACAAGGTATCACCGAATCGCATGACACCCTCTACCTCAACCCCCACTCCAACAGTAAATGCCCCCCTCTATCAAAAACTACTCATCAATGACCACTCAACGTTACAATACCACGCTTCCACCAACACCACCAACATGACCATCACAAACACCATCAGCATCACCACTGACAAAGCCGCCACCAACACCAAAACCATCATCAACACCTCCACCAACAGGTCATTATCGCGTAGACGAACATCACCAACAATAACACCACCACCACCACCACCACCACCACCACCAACAACAACAACAACAACTCCGTCATAACCTACACAGCACCACCACCACATACACCAACACCATTACTACCACCATCACCACCACCACCACCACCACTTCCATCACACCGAGCACTACATGTTGCCCGATTTCGAGTCAGTAACATCATCGTCTCGTTACGAAGGGTGGGAAGAGTGCGACAGTAGAGGTGGAGCCGAGGTAGAGTGGGGGTGGATATGAGACAGGCAGACAGACAGACAGGAGAGAGACAGAGACGTGAAAGGATGGTGAAAGTGAAGTAGCAAGAGGGGAAGGGTGAGGAGCATCTAAGGTAATACTGCTGTAACAAACACAGACTGTAAAATGTGTCATAATTCCATGACCAAACTAGCCCTTTATCTCCCTCCAGTCTTTATCCTTGCCTCCTACTCTAATTTATCTCCCACCATCCCCTACCTCCTATACATCCTTTTCGCGTAGTCCCCCCATCCCTTCTCTCTCTCACTCTCTACTCCCATGTAAACAGTTCCTACAAAATTCCACATTCCTCAATGCAAGATCCTTTTTTTGTCACCCATCCCCCAACATTACATGTTTTTTTCTCTATCGTCTCTTCTGCCATTTTTTTCTACTCCGTTAGTTTTCTTTATTCACTTCTATAATTCTATCATTCTTCGTCTAACTTCTTATTTTCAATCTTAGATATCTTTCTAATATTTCTTTCTTCATCGAATATTTCTTTCTGCATCGAAAGATACGGACTAACCTGGGACTAGTTGAGGTTAACAATCCTAATGTTTTTCACCCGATGGGTAGATCTTGAGTTCGTTTCATTGGATTATAAACTGGGTGTATATTCAAGACAATTCAAATAAATAAATGGAATTATACATCTACAATTATTATTACAGTCATCTACACAGTAATTCTCTCAAACCTTTGTCCCACATGTTTCTGCTGCATGGATATATTGCCATATGGTTTTTATTTGCATCCTGTTGGGTCACAGAAACACAGCCCTCCAGATGGTTTTCTGCTTGTTCTTAAACGATATTTACATATTTGGTTCCTGATTTGTGTAATTTTTTTCAATGTTATGTTTAATTTCCTTTCGTATCCTGTTTTTTTGTCCAATGGTACTCAACTGTTCAATAAATAAATTTAGAATAACAGCAAGCACTCAAAGGCAGTGTTAGAATTTTTGTTGATTTAACCACGTAAAAGTCCTTAGTTTATTGTGTGTTTACGTGAATACACACACGCACGCCCACACACACACACACGCACACACACACACACACACACACACACACACACACACACACACACACACACACACACACACACACACATCAGATCTGCCTATCTCGTATCGCTCTTGTCAGTTACATCCACTCCCATGAGAAAATATGAGCTGGAGGCGGAGGAGGACAAATGTCTTGAATCGAGGCTGTCATCACCTTTGATGGGCTGTCATAAGCAAAGCAGATAGATAGATAGATAGGTAGGTAGATAGATAGATAGAAAGAGATAATATATCCAGGCAGGTACCGTTCAAGCACTCTTGTATAATCTCCATGGCTAACTGCATCGAAAGATATAGAATAACCTGGGACTAGTTAACGTAAACAATCCTAATGTTTTTCACCCGGTGGATAGATCTTGAGTTCGCTTCATTGGATTATAAACTGGGTGTATATCCAAGACAATTTAAATAAATAAGGGGAATTATACATCTACAGCTTTTATAACAATCATCTACACAGTATATTCTCTAAAACCTCTGCCGCATGGATATCTCGCCATATGGTTTTTATTTGCATCCTGCTGGGTCATCTGCATCCATATTTCATCCTGGTTAATAATGCATCTATGAAACTTTATTCAATGTGTTGCTACTATTAAAATTCAAAGCGAACTGGTGCATAATGCTTTAGACTCTAATGAGGGTTCTTTGATTACTGTTTCATTCTGGTGCACTCCCATAACCATTCAATGCATAACCCATAAAGCGTTGGGATTTGCAATTACATACCATGGACTGCTGAGCACATTTTATGAAAATGAGACTACCATGCACACATAAAAAGCAAAAAAATAGTTAAAATATCTTCTTAGTATATAATGGTGGCAAGTTTTACATCATCTGGAAAGTCATTAGTCGAACTATTAGTCCTCTTGCATTCTGTGGGATATCGGAGCGTTTGAGTGACATTAGACCCCAACAAATGCCCATAAATTAAATGCATCTATCTGGGCCACTACCGTGGCCTGTCAACCTGTGCCTGATGGCCACGACCGTGGCTCATTGCGCTTTATGTGTTAAACACTAGTTTTATAGAAGCTTCTTTCAAAATTCCTAAATCTTTTTCGCACATTAATTTGTGTAAGTTAAACTGTGCAAAATGTTAGAGAAAGAAACCCAGCTGTTGCTTGCAATATATACCAATTCATACATCTAAAGCAACATTTTTTCAGGAGCCCTTAAAACATTATTGTGGATCCCGAATTTACTATTTTGTTGCGTGGACCAATAAAAATCTTATATGGACCCTTAGGGGCCATATGGACCTCGGTTGAGAACCACTGCTTTAGACAGTCTTATTTTTTGGTTGGGGACAGCTTGTCTTGAGTACAAAGAATAGGATTGGTAATGGGGATAAATACGATATGGCTATAGAGTTCGTTATCAAATTGACCCTAGGATAACCTAATCTGATAACAGATTTGTACATTTTAAGATAAACAACTAATAAATATATAATTACAGATGTAGAGAGATGGGAAATGACATTTTTTCCATGTTCATCATATGAACTACGATATAACACAGTGATCTCAACTAAGGAATTAGCTCTACCGGAAATTTATAACAGATTTCAAGGTCATTTCCGGAAATGTATAACAATATAACAGGCATTTTCTTTTAAATATGAAAAGTATATATTTGGTACAATTGACTTAAATAAACTTAAACAATTTTTCTCTTTGAAAAACAAGCCAACAAATATGAAAGGATACTGGAATCAACATTATCTGGCTGACGCGCAAGATTAAACTTATAATTTGAAAATTTTTTTTACTGATGTATCTGTAGAAATAGCGTTGTGAAGTGTAAGAGGGAGAAATAAAATGAAGACGAAACAATATCTCGTTATTAAAAAACGCTATCTCGTAGTAAAATGAAATTAGTTTCCTGCTGTTCACATTTTCAGTAATAAAAGAATTTTGAAAACTACATTTTGATAACCACTGTATACAAATGAGATTTTAAGGAATTTTCTAGACAGTGTTGACTTTAATAGGTGCTTTCCTTTAATAAAATTTACATGCTGCAAACTGATTAATAAGTAGCTTTATTTAATATTGTATAGATAAAAGAAAAGAATACTATCCTCAAAATTTCCGCTTTCTTGTTTTCTCTCTCTCTCTCTTTCTCTCTCTCTCTTTCTCTCTCTCTCTGTCTCTCTCTCTCTCTCTCTCTCTTCCCCCTCTTCCATCTAGCTTCTTGCGATATCTGTCAACCTGCTTGATATAGCAGCTTAATCTCTCTTTCAAATCAGATCGAACTGTATTAAACCATGCGTTTCTCGGAGTCCAGACCACTCAACCAGGCCCAGCACAACATTCCACCACACCCCAACCCACCCC
>NC_069004.1:8772789-8773201 GCF_001194135.2 Octopus bimaculoides | reverse complement strand
CACCACCACTACCCCAAACCACCATCATCACTTCTAACACCACACCTAAAGTCACTTAACGTCCCTACCCTTGATTTAAACTATCCCCTTACACAATCACATCCTTCTTCGCCCACCACCGAACCTTCACCGCCTCATCACTCACACAACGCACCCCTATCAGCCCTCTATCTGCCCCTATCTAACCGTCCCTCCCCTGTATCTCATCCACACCCTATATTTTAATTAGTGTTCAAATCTTTGCTATTGGATAATCAAAGAGCCGAACGTCCGGGACAATACCTCAGCGCTCACTAGACACGAACAAACACACACACAATCACAAGTACACACACAATCACAGACACACGCTCACAAAAACACACACACACACACACACTCACATATATATACACACACACACATATATATA
>NC_069004.1:8771926-8772779 GCF_001194135.2 Octopus bimaculoides | reverse complement strand
ATATATATATATATATAAACGTACAAGCATATATGTGAGTATGCATGTATATGTATGTATATAGAATATATGTGTTTGTGCGCGTGTGTGTGTGTGTTTGTTTGTGTGTGTATGTGTATGTATGTGTGTGTGTGTGTGTCTGTGTGTGCATTTTTGTGTGTATTTATCTATATACATACATACACACATAGAGGCAGCGAGCTTGCAGATTCACGAGACCGTCAGACGAACTGCTTAGCGGCATTTCCTCCGGCTCTTCATGTTCTGAGTTCAAGTGCGACCGAGATCAACTTTGCTTTTCATTCCTTCAGGGTTGATAAAATAAAGTACCAGTAAAATACTCGGGCTGATGTAATCGAACTGGTTCCTTCACTCAAAAAACCTTGAATCGTACGGCAGACCGGCAGACCGTTCAGAGCACATATCATCTCGGCCGCTTATAACGCCATTAAAACCGAGTAACCTGCCTGAGGAAAGATGTAAAATAATATGTATTACATATATACATTATTTACATTATTTACATATTTACATTATTTACATATGCCCACGGGCATATGGCGTAGTGGTTAAGAGCGCGGGTTACTAACCCCAAGGTTCCGAGTTCGATTCACGGCAGCGACCTGATTAATAATAGGAATAATAATAATAACAATATAATAATAGTAACATCGTTAGGAATGAGAACCCAGGTTCGAAATTTCCCCAAGACACCTGACGAAGGCTGGAGGGTATATCAGCCGAAACGTTGTGTTAACAACAAACAAGATGAGGATAAATATCCGTCAAATGTAAATAATGTAAATAATGTAAATAATTCCTCATCTCTTAAATATAGAACTGTATTACATAT
>NC_069004.1:8770371-8771670 GCF_001194135.2 Octopus bimaculoides | reverse complement strand
TTACTTAATTGTTAATATTCTCATTTGTGAGAGTAGTCGAGTTTATTTCAGATATTCTCATTTAAAAAATTATCTCTGGTTAATCGTTGGTGTTACTTTGGCGGAGGTTTTCGCTCTCTGAGTACCTTTGTCATTATTATTATTATTATTATTATTATTATTATTATTTCATATCATCCCTGAAAGTTTCATCCGAATCTATCCAGCGGTTCTTGAGATATTTTGTCCACGGACAAGCAAACAAACAAACAGACAAACAAACAAACAAAGAACACTGAAAACAATACCTCCGCCTTCGCTAAGGCGGAGGTAATAATCGTATTGATCATCGTCATCATCATCATCTTTTCTTCTTCCTCTCATCCTCTTCTTGGAATTTCTTTCACACATTTACACACTCACGCTCTCAATCAATACCCAGTATGGAACGCACACGCACACTCATACACAGACACATACACACAGACACACTCATTCACACACACTCACTCACACACACACACATACATATTTATTTTGCTGTATATATAATATCCAGATTTAATTTTATCTCGAGTCAAATACTTTAAACTGTTTACATTTTCTAGCTATAATAGTCGCAAATAGCAAACCTCAATTCTTTACAGTTCTTTACTAAATCTAAGACATTAAGATAATATTTTCGTTTCGTCTCTGGCATATTTCTCAGTGTCACTAATATTTCATTTTGTTTTTAAAATTATTTAGTTTATAAATTCAAAAAATTGTGGTCTTTTGTGTTTAATTTTACACATAGTCGACATATATGGAGCTTCGTTTAGTTTTCTAAACTAAGCAGGGAAACTCCTTAGCCTCATGAGGTGTCATTTGATCTCAGCAGGTCCAATATCGAAGGGTCTTTTTTTTTTTTTTTTTTAAATCATTCTTACATAGTGGCAGGAGTGGCTGTGTGGTAAGTAGCTTGCTTACCAACCACATGGTTCCGGGTTCAGTCCCACTGCGCGGTATTTTGGGCAACTGTCTTCTACTACCGTATAGCCTCGGGCCGACCAAAGCCTTGTGAGTGGATTTGGTAAACGGAAACTGAAAGAAGCCCGTCGTATATATGTATATATAGAGAGAGATTCAAGGTTGAATATGGTACTTATGCGTAGGCACCCAAATATCGTATCCCAAAAGGGATATATATATATATATATACGACGGGCTTCTTTACCAGTCCTTTATATAAACTAAAAAATGAATTAGACTGACATTTATTTTATTTTGAACCTGTTGAAGGTACACGAGATGCCGAAATATTGTTTTTCAAAGGACCAA
>NC_069004.1:8768369-8769946 GCF_001194135.2 Octopus bimaculoides | reverse complement strand
ACTCACCGTTAAAATTTCCACTTATTTCTTATTTTTATTTTCCTAAAATTTTCGTTGCATCTTGCAGAGTCAAGACTATTGAAAAGGTTGCAAGACGCAACGAAAATTTTAGGAAAATAAAAATAAGGAATAAGTGGAAATTTTATCGGTGAGGGTGTAAAATTTTAAGGCACAATAAGAAAATGACTCTCCCCAGACACAGCAGTATATATATATATATATATATATATATATATATACACGAATATACATACACACACACATCCATGTTCTTCATTTTTGCGATGGTATACTCAGGATTCTTCGTTTCTCTCGTATTCCTTTCAGATTGACGTTTGTCATCTGTCTAATTAAATTCTTAATTAATTATAGAGTACTCCTAATGAACAAATACGTCGTTTGCACCAATTATGACCCAGTCTAAGAAGTTCTTGCGCATTTTCCATGTATCATACATAATTACACTTATATATGCATATACATATTCATACATGTATACATGTTTGTGTGTGTGTGTGTGTGTGTTTGTGTGTAGTTATATAAATTGATAGATAGATGTATAGACGGATACAACTTGGTCCGCCCTTGCGTGCCTGTGTGTGTATGTATATATGTATGTATGAATGTACGCTTATAGTTCGTGTGTCTTATGCATGTATGTATGCATGTGTATAAAGAGAGAGAGAAAGAGAGGGGGTTAAAAGAGAGAAGGAGAGAGCGAGAAGTTGGGAAGAACAAGGGAAAGAGAGACCGTGCATGCGTGTATAATGTGTGAGTTTGAACACAGCGGGGGAGGGAGAAGAAAAACAGAGAGAGAGAGAGAGAGAAAGCATTGAAAAAGTCGAGCTATTACAACATATAAACATATACACGCATTCACATTCACATGCACACATACACACAAGCATAAACAAACACATATGCACATATAGACAGTGAGGGAGGGGGATATTAAGTGAAGGAGAGAATCTGTGTGAGGGGTGGGGTGAAAATGTGTGTGTGAGAAATACATATAGTAAAACTGAAGAAGAAGAAGAAGAAAAAGAGGAAGAAGAGACAAAAACGTTAGCTGTGACATATATACATATGTGCGTGTATATATATATGTGTGTGTATGTATGTATGTATGTATACATATATATATTAAGATACACACACACACACACACACACATATATATATATATATATATATATATATATATATTGTTTTACATCGGAATGGTCATCTTTGCCAACAGAAAATGACCATCCCCAAGTATAACAATATCTGTTTCAACACATGTTTTCACATCAAGAATTTTGCAAAACATATATATATAGAGAGAGAGAGCTAGATAGATAGGTATAAAGATATATATACACACACACACGCACACACACACAAACACATACATTGACACATATGGTAATATACATCGTAACAGACATTACGTGTTATGTACAGATGCATACAAATACATATATATGCACATATATATATATCTATGTGTGTATGTACACATATGTATGTATATATGCATATATATATATATATATATATATATATATATATATATATATATATATATATATATA
>NC_069004.1:8764428-8767581 GCF_001194135.2 Octopus bimaculoides | reverse complement strand
GTGTGTGTGTCAGTGTATGTGTGTGTGAGAGCGAGAGAGAGTGAGAGAGAGATCTAGTGGCAGAAAGTCTGTCAAAGATAGACATACAGATAGATAGAACTAGAGAGTCGGAGAGAGTGAGAGAGAAAGAGTGAGAGAGAGAGTGTGTGTCACATATATATATATATATATATATATATATATATATACATGAATAAAGACACATACAGAGAAAGAAAGAGACAGTTAAGAAAGAGGCAAGCTATTACATTAGATGTGCGTTATATGTTTTAAGTGTTGGCCAGACGTGATTTCACTGGCTGCTGTTGCTGTGCTGTAGCCAGCATCGACATTTCTTCCTCTTCTTCTTATATGATTACAAGGATGGTTGGCAGCGGTACGGGCGGCTTCCACAGGAATGTCCGAAACTTTCTGTTCGGCTATTTTACATTAACGACGCTCATTCTACTATGGCAGAGTGTGGCCGCTCTACAGAAAAACGGAAACAGAACTGGGAAATCTGTAGATGGACAACTGGTCGGGTAAGTACATTTACTTACATCCAATCAAAACAAACAAAACGAACGGTGCCCCAGTAGCACCGACAGTGAAATAACGCCAAACACACACACACACACGCACACGCACGCGACACACACAAACACAAACATAAACATACACATACACACAGACGCATACAAACAAACAGCAATAACATAAACAACAATTAAAAAGAAAATGAACATAAAAAAAAACGAAAAAACCAAAGCAATTTAAAAAAGATGTTTAGCAATGATAATGACGATTGTTGATGTCAATGATTGATGGAAATTATGATAATGATGATGATGATGATGATGGTGATTGTAAATGATCAAGGTAATTAGCATGATGACGACGGACACCCTCGCCAGCATCCTCATCACGATTAGTGTGGTAAGGTGATGAGTATTATGACGAGGTAAAAGATGAAGTCGGTGATGATTGATGAGTGTGAGAAACAATTGACAGTAATGATGATGATGATGATGACGACGACGATGACAACGATGATGACAATGATAAAGAGGAGGGGGGGGGAGGAAAGTATATGATAAATGATGATGATTACAATGATGATGATGGTGGTGGTGGTGGTGATTAGGATGATGATGATGTATTTGGCAATGATTCTGATGATGATGATGATGATGAAAATAATGACCATAACCATTGTAGAGATGATGGAGGGTGGCGGGTGTTAATGATGATAGGCTTCACAACAACGACAACAAAACAACCGCCATAACAACAACCACAACAGCAACAACCACAAAGATAGCAATAAAAACAATCACAACGTTTCTACCATTGGTTCCCAGCACTTGACTTCTGTAGAAGTATGAAAAAATTAAGTTGACTTCTGATGGATTTGAACTCAGATTGTAAAGGTTCGACGCTATATATATATATTACAAAACATTTCTCCCAACATTCAACTCATTCAATCAATACAAACTCCCAATGGTAATCTACCGCCCTCCGGCTCTTTGGAGGGCGGCGTGGATTGGCAGAATCGGTAGGGCGTCGAATAAAAATACCTTGTGGTATTTGTTTCAGTTCTTTACATTCCGTGTTCAAATCCCGCCGAGGTCACTTTACCTTTCATCCTTTCGCGGTCCCTAAAACAAAATACTGGGGTCGATATAAACGACTTACTCCCTCCCCTGAAATTGCTGGCCTTGTGCCAAAATTTGAAACAATTTAAGGCGGCAAGCTAGCATAATCGTTAGTGCATCGTACAAATGCCTTACAGTATCTCTTCTGACTTTTTACGTTCTCAGGTCAACATTGCCTTTCCTCCTTTCGGGGTCGATAAAATAAGTACCAGCTTAATACTGAAGTCGATGTTATCGGCTTACCTACCTCCAATGTTTCTCAACCATTTTACTCTTGCGTAACCCTTAAAATAAATTACATGTCTCAAGGAACCCCTGCACAAAAAACAGAACTATATACCATATCTTTCTCATATTTTTTCCCTCGTAGTAAATATCATATTTTTTCATCGTGGTAAATATCGTATATATATAGGGTATCCATATATTACAGACATCACTAAATGTATTGACAATGGTGGTTATATTTTTTTTATAACATAATAGGTTAGAGAGGATGATGTCTATATTACAATATTACAATAACCAATATTATGTTGTGCGTGTATAATAATATTACGATCATGAAATTAGCATTAGCTTATCTCACTCTTTCTCGTGGGACCCCTAGGAACCTTTTGCGGAACCTCAGGGTTCCGGGGAACCCCGGTTGAGAAACGCTCATCTCTCTTAAAATTGCTGGCCTTGTTCCCAAAATTTGAAATTATTGCTATTATTGTTATTATAAAAAAGCTTCGAGCTGGCAGAATCGTTACCGCATCGGGCAAAATGCTTCGCGGTATTTTGTCTGTCTTTACGTTTTTGAGTTCAAATTCCGGCGAGGTCGACTTTACTTTTCATCCTTTCGGAGGTCGATTAAATAAGTACCAGTTGAACACTGGAGTCGATGCAATCAACTCCTTCGCCTCCTTCCAAAATTGCTGTCCTTGTGGCAAAATTTGAAACCATTATCATTATTACTAGTATTATTATTATTATTATCATTGGGATTTATAACATAGACAACAGCCAGTTTCAAATGTTATATTAAAACGACTCTCTCCCCTTCTTTCTCTCTCTTTCTCTCTCTCTCTCACTCACACACACACACACACACACACACACACACACACACACCCTTCGCTGCAATATTTTACTGGTGCTATTATACTTTATTATTTTATCAAATTCAGAAAGGATAAAATCAAAGTCTATACAATGCTGAGATTTGAATTCAAAACGTATAAGTTCGAATCTTGCCAAAGTCTATTTTACCTTTCATGTCTCGAGAATTGATATTTTCATTTATTTATTTATTTATTTATTTATTTTAAATTGCAATTGAGGAAGATTAGCGTTATCATTTACAGGTTACCAATGGAAGTTAACATAGAAGCTTTGTCTTTTTTGTTTTGTTTCTTTAAACATCTGTTTTCCTTTTATTTTTTCCATTACAGTGTGTGCCAAAGGGTGGGGGCGGGGCATCGGTATAGAACTTGGTGAAATTCGTTCGAGTAAGCACTGGATTTTCGGTTTT
>NC_069004.1:8762737-8764418 GCF_001194135.2 Octopus bimaculoides | reverse complement strand
TATTATACTTTATTATTTTATCAAATTCAGAAAGGATAAAATCAAAGTCTATACAATGCTGAGATTTGAATTCAAAACGTATAAGTTCGAATCTTGCCAAAGTCTATTTTACCTTTCATGTCTCGAGAATTGATATTTTCATTTATTTATTTATTTATTTATTTATTTTAAATTGCAATTGAGGAAGATTAGCGTTATCATTTACAGGTTACCAATGGAAGTTAACATAGAAGCTTTGTCTTTTTTGTTTTGTTTCTTTAAACATCTGTTTTCCTTTTATTTTTTCCATTACAGTGTGTGCCAAAGGGTGGGGGCGGGGCATCGGTATAGAACTTGGTGAAATTCGTTCGAGTAAGCACTGGATTTTCGGTTTTATTATGAGGCGAGTTAAAGCGACGATCTTACAGAATCGTTAGAAGGCAGGGTAAAACGCTTAGCCGCATTTCGTCCATCTTTACGTTCTGAGTTCAAATTCCGCCGAAGTCGACTTTGCCTTTTTTGTCTTATTCGGGGTCTATAACATAAGAACTAGTCGTGCACTGGGGTCGATGTAGTCGACCAGCAACTCTTCCCTAAAGAATTTCAGTCCTTGTGCCAATAGTAGAAAGGATTATTACAAGGTGTACTAAGATGACAGAATCGTTAACATGCTGGACAAAACGTTTAGCGACGTCTCTTCCATCTTTACTTTCTTATTTCTTTACTGCCCACAAGGGGCTACACACAGAGGGGACAAACAAGGATAGACAAAGGGATTAAGTCGATTACATCGATCCCCAGTACGTAACTGGTACTTATTTAATCGACCCCGTAAGGATGAAATGCAAAGTCAACCTTGGCGGAATTTGAACTCAGAACGTAAAGACGGACGAAATGCTGCTAAGCATTTTGCCCGGCGTACTAACGATTCTGCCAGCTCGTCACCTTGGAAAGAATTATTAATACACAGTTCGCAGATACATCGCAAAACAATCAACCAGCCATTTGTTACCCGTGAACAAGAATGGCTTGGTAACATGGGTACTATACTTTCACTAATTGCTTTTGGAATCGAACCCGTCACTGTCACATCATTTGATGTTGGTGGCTGTCCACTGTATGTCCTCAATAAGAAGGACCATTGGCTGTGTAAGCAATTGTGCTTTGAACAGTGGCTCTTTAAGCCTTCTGAACAGTTCCATGTCTTTTGGCAAACCATATGAACCAAACTTCGAATGTGCGCATCAGTATCAAGCATTATATTTCGATATATAGCATTGTTTTTTATTGTTTTTTTTGTTTTTGTTTTGTTTTTTTTTTGTTAAGCAGCTAGCAGTAATTCTTCTCTTCAGTACTTCTAAAACCCTCACCATTTTATTGACAAAATTCAGGGATAAACTGAGGCAATATATCTGGCATCATTAACGGTCTAAGGATCGGAAGTATGGTAACGACATGGTCTTCAGCTGATACTGAAGATCCTTACAAAATCGTCGGTGATAATGATGATGATGACAACGACGACGATGGTGATGATGGTGGTGGTGGTGGTGGTGATGATGATGATGAGGAAGAGGAGGAGGTGATGTGGGATTCAGCTGCGTTTAAATACTGCAACCGCGATATTTGAATACTTGGATGCGGTGGGTTAGGATCTCGCGTCCATTACATCACTATCATCATCATCATCATCATCATCACC
>NC_069004.1:8761624-8762155 GCF_001194135.2 Octopus bimaculoides | reverse complement strand
CACCACCACCCCACCACCACCACAACAAGAACTATTACTACTACTACTACTACTACTACTACTACTATTACTACTTGCTGTTCATAGAGTGCTTTCGTGTTCCTAAATATTTCACGTCTGTTACTGTCACTCACCGAGTCATCCGACCACCCCCGTCATTTCTACCAGCAATAGCACCAACATACCATCACCACCACCAACAACAACAACAACAACAGCACCACACCCAAAGACATAATCGCCACCATCACCTCCACCACCGATTCTACGAGAAAGCCTTTACACAGCCCTTCGACCTGTCTACCAGATATAGCAGCCGCATCACAAAATCACACCGTACCATTTTACATTTGTGTGTGCGTTTGTGTATATGTGTGTGTGTGTGCGTTTGTGTGTATGTGTGTGTGTGTGTGCGTGTGCGTGTATGTATATATTTATATGAATGTGTGTGTATATATGTATGTGTATAGATATATGAATGTGTTTGTGTATAAATATATATATATGTATATATATATATATATATATATA
>NC_069004.1:8757874-8760837 GCF_001194135.2 Octopus bimaculoides | reverse complement strand
GTATGTACGTATGTATGTACGTATGTACGTACGTATATATGTATATATATGTATGTATGTACGTATGTATGTACATATTTATATATGTATATGTATATATGTATGTATGTATGTATGTATGTACGTACGTATGTATGTATGTGTGTATGTATGTGTATGTATGTATGTATGTGTGAATGTATTTATGTAAGTGTGAACATATTTACGTATGTATATGTATGCATTACTTCATACATTACTGCACTGTGTTACATCACTGCATATTTCACAACAGAATTTACTGTACAGCCCACACCACCACCACCACCACAAGTCATTATATCCTTACTGTACTACATGCCTTACTTTCTCTATTGCCATATCGCCTTCTCACACTATATGTCATTACACGCCTTACCCTAGGACTCGATTAAGACCGATTGCTCTAAGTTTTCTCAGTACAAGCCAACGAGTTTCCCCACCTATTCCTTTCATTCTCTAATTCATATGAATACTAGAAAATGTAAGACAGTCAAATGTGATCAAGATAGTCAGAGTGTGTGATAGGATAGTCAAGCAAAGACTAGTCTTGGAAAAGGCAACAGCGACACAATTATCTCTGCATATGTTCCACAAGGCCGCAGGAGTTCTCTAATGCAAGTGACTTGATTATCTGCAACACTAACTTCAGGAAACCAGCCTGCCACCTGATCTCATATCAATCTGGTGGGAATACAAGCCAGATTTGCTACAATTCTCATCAGAAAACGGGATAGACAGATGGTTGTAAACGCGAAGTCCTTCACCAGTGAAGAATGCACAGCCCAACATACGTTAGAGGTTAATGATTTCAAACTTAAAGCTAGAAGAACTCGGAGACCGCCCCTGGTTCTATGTTACAAACTTCCTGTTTACAGTGTTTGAAATTAAAATTTCCCATCAAAATTTTACTCTATGTTCCAAACACCAGCTTAATAGTTGCAAAGTTATTTTACTAAAGTTTTCGTTATTTTCAAAATTAATTTAAACACAGGTGCAGGCGTGGCTGTGGGGTAGGTAAGAAGCTTGCTATCCAACCACATGGTTCCGGGTTCAGTCCACACTGCGCGGTATTTTGGACAAGTGTCTTCTACTACCGTATAGCCTCGGGCCGACCAAAGCCTTGTGAGTGGATTTAGTAGACGGAATCTGAAAGAAGCCCGTCGTATATGTGTATATGTATGTATGTATATATATATATGTGTGTGTGTGTGTGTGTGTGTGTGTGTGTGTGTGTGTGTGTGTGGAGGCGCAATGGGCCAGTGGTTAAACCATTAAGCATATACTTTATTTATCAAACTTTGTTCCTTTAGTGCTCCCTTCAAATCGTTCATTGCATTTGCACTACACACACACACACACTCAAACACACACATACACACAAACATACATACACACTCACATATACATACACACAACACATACATACATACATACATACATTTAAGATTTGTTCCTCTCGTGTTGTTTTTGTCTGACGCCCTTACGATTCTACCTATCCTCTGATCTAATACTATAATATAAATAATTATTAACATTCCTGTTGTATATGTCTATGAGTATACATGGAAGTGTGTGTGTATGTATATATATGTGTATATATGTACGTCTGTATCCAAGATTGTTTGCCTGTATGTATGTATGTATGTATGTACGAGTACGCATGTGCGTGCCTGTACATTTTCATTTATTATGGTATTCCTTTCCCCTTGGTGGCCTAACCCCTATTTTGCTAAATGTTTAATCCAGCTTCCATCATTACTATACCACTTCACCACTATACATGTTACAATTTACTTAACTGCTTTACTGTACGTACTGCCTTATCGTCTATTACGTTTAACAGTTTCCTTATGGGTAGTTCCCTCAGTGACCTAAATCTGCTACAGGTCAAAGACTGAGAAACCCTTGTGTATTGAAATTAAATATACATGGATTGGATATGAACATTGCCGCACTTGCCTCGTCTGGTCTAGCGGCATATTTAGCTAAAATTCAGCAAATTAAGTTCTTTTCTCTTTCTTAATGCAGTAAAACACTCGATATTTATAGTGTAAGTAAGGCAGTGAACTGACAGATTCGTTAGCACACCGGACAAACTGCTTAACGGTATTTCGTCCGTCTTTACGCTCTAAGGTCGATTCTGCTTCTGCCTGTCATCCTTACGGGGTCGATAAACTAAGTACCAGCTGAGCACTGGGAGTTGATGTTCTCGACTTACCCCCACCTCCCCTGAAATTGCTGGCCTTGTGCCAAAATTTGAAAGCAATATTTATTGTGTAAATAAGACGGCGAGCTGGCAGGATTGTTAGCAAGCCGGACAAACTGCTTAACGGTATTTATTTCGTCCGTCTTTACGTTCTGAGTTCAAATTCCGCCGAGGTCAACTCTGCTTTTCATCCTTTCATTGGTATTCATGTATAACGCCATTTCGTTCTTATTTGAAACGGTCAGCATTATATAACCCGAGGCACATTGTAATTTAATAAAGATTGTTTTTACGAAAATTAGTACTCATTTCATTATATTATATAAGCACCATGAAATTTAAAAAAAAAAAGAAGTATTATAATTATTGTACCTATAGAACATTGGCTGATATAACCAGCTGTGGTTGTAGAAAACTCTTAACGAAAGCCGTCATATGACAGATAACACCAGCATTTAATATTTTTTTATATGTCACAAAGCGAGCAACCTCAAAATAACTTTGAAGTTTCCATAATTTTATCATCTGATTCTCATTATCATTTCATTCTTGCTGAAGATTCTTCCTAAGATGAAACCGCCCTTTTGTCCTAGATATTTCAATTTTATTTACTTATTTTGCTACGAGTAAAATATCCTCCGATTCAATGTAATGAGATCTCTAGTTCTGTGATACATAATATATATATATATATATATATCATATATATATATATATATATATATATATATATATA
>NC_069004.1:8756304-8757719 GCF_001194135.2 Octopus bimaculoides | reverse complement strand
ATATATATATTATATAGGTATATATACATTATATATTATATATATACAATACACAATATTATATATATTATACATATAAATACCTGTATATATATATATATATATATATATATATACATGCTTGTATGCATATATATGTATGTATACATATAAATATATATGTACATATTTGGATATATATTCACACACACACACACAATATATTTATCCATATACACGCACATGTACACAAATGTATGTGTATGTGTGTGCGTGCGTATGTGTGTATGTGCGTGTGCTAGGATGAATTCCGTCACTTACCCTTAAAGAACAGTATAAACCTAACAAAACTTATTTTTGAAATTGAAAGATGAAAAAAAAAAATTCATTACAGAGACAATCTTAGATATTGCATCAATGTTCAGGAATTGGTCAGGCTACCACAACCTCGATCTCATAGAAAAGAAATTCTCCACATCTTTCACCACTGCACTGCAATTAATCTTAATTGCAAGCAGCAAATATCTGCTTCAGTTTTCTCACATGAACTTTAATGAAGACGCCGTAACTATCATAGTTTTATACTCTTGACTATAAGAAAGCATGGATTTAATACAATCTCGCTCTCGTAGATGAAATCCATTATAACTCCTTCCGTAGGTCTTTCTTCAGTCCTTTCAACTTTATGAAATATATCTACACAAAATTAGTGTGATGGTGTTCATCCTTTTCCAACTAAAATTCCTGAGAGGTTATAATAAACTCACCCTTATAAACTAACAAAATACTGAATATTTTCTTATATTACTGCTCCTATTCATTTGAGCTAAACACGGTCTCGTACATTTTTACAGTTCATGTGGACTGAGCCATCAACAGCTGTGTGTACTTTAAACAGCTCTGATAGAAGTAAGTGTTCTGTTGTACTGGACTAAATAACATAAAATGTTTAGTTCTGCTCCTCTGTGTTACGTAATCAGATTTTGATGAGATCAACTTTGCCGTTTCATCACATTTTTGTTTCTGTTTTTTTGTTCGTGTTTTTTTTTTGTTTTCAGAATGAATAGAGTAAGTAAGGTTCATTTTGATCGTTGATACATAAAAAGCACTTGAAGGTACTTCTAAAGGATTCACAATGAATCTACAGAAAATCATGTGGTGTATCTCGGGCAAGTGTGTGTGTGTGTGTGTGTGTGTGTGTGTGTGTGTGTGTGTGTGTGTGTGTGTGTGTGTGTGTGTGTGTGTGTGTGTTTGCGCGCGCGTGTATATACACACATACATACATACATGCATGCATAGACACACACACATATACCAATGTGTGTGTATGTATATAGATAGATAGGTAGACAGACAGACAGATAGATAGATAGAAAGATAGATAGGCATGCATATATATATATATATATATATATATATATATATGTGTGTGTGTG
>NC_069004.1:8753697-8756294 GCF_001194135.2 Octopus bimaculoides | reverse complement strand
CATATGTGTGTGTGTGTGTGTGTGTGTGTGTGTGTGTGTGTGTGTGTGTGTAATACATACAGGCACACATACACGTGTATATATAGATGCGTGTGTGTGTGTATATATATATATATATATACATATATATACATATATGTATATAAAACAAAAGTTAAAGGTATATATATATATATATATATATATATATATATATATATATATATATATATATATATGTACGTGTATTAGATTTAATTATGTGTCATGTAATAAGCATGTAATGTGTCTAATGTAAGTATTTCAGTACAGCTTGGGCATGCAGGTATGAATTATATTTCGGGAACAGAGACGTGTATTGGTAAGTGATGTGTTTCTAGCAAATGTAGATATATAGTACCATGTATGGCATGCAGCCATACTTCTATGGCATATTACATAGAGATATGTAGTCTATCTGTGTCAAGCAAATACGCTATGTATTCGTTTACGACACGAACTTACACTTGCATGGCTTAAGCTTTGAGACAAGCATATAACTACTGACAGGATCAACCAGGTATCATCGCGATTCGATCGTTCGACAATGCAGAGCAGCGAGCGGAGACAGTGTATCTTTTCCAACAGACTATGTACTGTATCTTGGTCAATAAGATATACAATATATGTAGATGAAGAAGATGCAAAGTGTATTTAGGTCAAGTAGATATATGGTTTATTTAAGTCACACAGATATGTAATGTAGCTAAGTGAAGAATGTATATGATCTATAGGTCAAGTAAGTATCTAAAGTATGTAGGTCAAAAAGATATGTAGTGTATCTAGACTAAGTAGGTATATAATGTATCTAGGTCACGAAGTCGTAATGTATCTAGGTCAAAAGGTAATGTAATCTATCTAGGCCAAGTAGATATGTAGTGTATCTAAGTGAAGAACGTATATAATGTAGAGGTCAAGTAAGTATCTAATATATGTAGGCCAAAATAAATATGTAGTGTATTTAGTCTGTGAAAGGTATATTCTGTATCTAGGTTACGAAGTCGTAATGTATCTAGGTCAACAGGTTATGTAATCTATCTTGATTAAATAGATATGTCGTGTATCTAGGTCAAGTAGACATATATGTGGATCGAATAATTACACGGTGTGTCTAGGTCAAATAGATATCTAATGTATGTGAGCTAAGATGGTACGTAGTGTGTCTGGAGCATGAGGTTGTTTAGTGTATTTAAATCAATTAAGGTGAGTCATGAAAGATATGAGCAGGTGTGTATGAATTGTATCTTGGACAAACACGTATGTAGTGTATCTAGATCAAATAGATATCAGGGGTATCTACAGAAAATAATGAGGTGTGTCGAGGGCTAGTAATGACATAATGAATTTATGGAAAGCAAGCATTTAATATACGAAGGGCAAGTAATGTAATACATCTAGATAAAGCAGATATGCAATACCTGTAGAACAAGGGATCGAGTGTACCAATGGCACGGAATGTAGATACTGTTGTTTGATATTTCACCCAATGAAGGCAACGAGCTGGCAGAATCGCTAGCACTCCGAGCAAAATGCTTAGCGGTATTTCGTCTGCCTATAGTTCTGAATTCAAATTGTGCCGAGGTCAACATCAGCTTTTATTCCTTCAGGGGTCGATAAAATATGTACCATTTGGGCACTGGGATCAATGTAATCGACTTACCACGTCCCCCGGAATTGTAGGCCTTGCGCTAAAATTTGAATCCGATATTCCACCTGATGTAATCTTGAGGTGATCAGACTAATGATCAAAAGCGTTCTAACTCGGTTTTCTTTTGTATATATTGATCTGCATTGCATGTCATTTGAAAAATGATGAAATGTGATATGATGAATATTTGGCTGCTCTTTCTTAAGAGTCGAGAAGCATTATAACGAGTAAATTGCGTTGTGTATCTAGGACAGGGTTGCATTGTGAGTCCTAAGTAAGTTACGTTGTGTATTTAAATCAAATTGCAGAATGCGTGTAGGTCAAACTAGTATCTAGGGTAAACTCCGTTGAATATTTTCGACCGACTACGTTGCGTACCTGGGTCAAATTTGGTGTGTATCTGGTTCAAACTGAGCTGTGTGTCTACATGGAATTACGTTGCGTATTTAAGGTAAATTACGTTTAGTATTTCGAGTTAACAACGTCGTGTATCTGGCCCAAATTACGCTGTGTATTAAGATCAAATTACGTAATGTACTTAGGTCAAACTAAATTGTATATTTAGGTCAAGTTAGGTTTTGTATCTGGGTCAAATTATGTTGTGTAAATACAGTAAACTATACTATGTATTCATGTCAAATTTCGTTGTGTACTTGGTTCTATTTGAGTTGTGTGTCTGAGTCAAATTACGTTGTGTTTGGACGAGGAGGTGCTGAAAAGTTCCTAGCATTAAAAGTATCGCGTAAGGCCTTGTTAGAGGCCCAACCTTTCGAGTTCTTTTACAGGGCTTAGAAAACCTGAAGTAACGCTGCAATAAGGGTGTGAATCTGAGAGGGAAATATGTTGAATAAAATCTTAATTAACTGACCTTCCTGTATTTTCTTTCACCCTAAGTCAGGAACTTTTCAGCTCCCTCTCGTATATATATATA
>NC_069004.1:8747842-8753449 GCF_001194135.2 Octopus bimaculoides | reverse complement strand
TATATATATATATATATTTATACATCAAACTTAAATTCTCTGTGACAGTGTGTATTGATTTATTAGTTGATTATAATAAAGCTGTGCAGGAACAGAAATGGCAATAAACCAGATACTAACTTTTTGTTCTTTAGATTTTAAACTCAAATCTATCCTACTGCCCCATTTTAACTTCAACCACCTTCATAAATTTTCTTAATATAGAAATGGCTAGCACCCAAATTTGGCGCCAAGATTTATACAAATACCTGTACTGTATGCCACTGCGTAGTACCAAAAACATCACCTACTCCATCTAAAGTGAGGACCAGGTACTGCAATAGCTTAGGATTTCAAAGGCTCAGACCTCTTCAATGTTCTGTCTTAAAAAATTAAGAAACCTACACAATGTGAAGGTTAATGCTTTCAAAAAGGAAATGGGAATTCTATTATCCACGATACCAGAGAAGCCAACGTCCCTGCAGGATGTACCAGATGTGGGCAACAATGTCACACTACCCTCAAACACCAAATGATCCAACAGCTAGGGAAAACTACATGCAAGGATAGTGATATGAAATCTCACCATCCACAGAAGTGGGATGTTAAAAGGGTACGAATTCACCGTGGTGCTCCAGTATGACCGCAGTGACATAGCTGGCACACATGAAAGTATTAAAAAATAAAGTATAACATGCATTTTGTAGCGTTGCATGCTTTAAATCTAACATGAGGTTCTACACTGATCGATCGGAGTAGCACGTATGTACAGGTCGTCGTCGACTTACGACCACAATTGGTGCCGACTGACTGGTTGTAAGTCGATTTGGTCGTAAGTAGGCCTATAGTCCTACATAGCTTTGTTTTATATTTTTACATTCTTAAGGTACATTCTTAGGTAAGAGTCACACCCAACATTCTGTATTATACAATTATACTGGCGTTAGTAAAAAATTTCAGAGTCTCAAGCAGTGGTGTTATAAACAAATACGAGGTTGCCTCGATGTCTCCACGACAGAGGGTAGTCGTCCAACACAGTGGTGATCGATAACCAAACCTAAGGAAAGCGTTTGTTAGATGACATCATTCGTAGACGGGATAATTTCTAAGAAATTAAACCCATTAGATTTCAACTAGACTATTTATTATTGCTGCTGGGAGCTGGCGCGCCAATCGTCGTAAAGTCGACGGGTCGTAAGTCGGACAGGTCGTAAGTCGACGACAACCTGTATTCAGATATAGAAGATAATCATCATGATACAATCAATTAGTTAATAATAATATATGAACTCCCCTTTAATTAGCGGGGTTCAGACATGTTCAATTGTCCTGAGGGTAAATTAATTAATGCTTCGGTTTATTGCCCTTCGTCAGAGAAGGGGAAGAGACGAAGAGATAGGGAGAAAACGATATTGTTCTGATTGGAGACAAATAAACTCAAACGACAGCACAACTTTCTCTCCCTTTCTCAATCACTGACAAAGGGAAAAGGATCCGAAAAGGGGATTTTTTTACGTAAATTTTTTACGGCAACTGAACAAATTTAAATCGTCTCTAAACTCTCCTTGTTTCCTTACATTCTATTTATTATTGACAAGATTCACATTCATAAACCGACTGTTGACAAAGAGCCACCAAAGAAGCCACTCAAAATTATATCGTACCGTTTTCTCTTGTCGGATTTTTCATAAGTTTCTTTTTTCCTCGTTTTCTCGGATTCCGGACGCTACCCATTCTATAATTAGTTATTATTCTATGCTACTTAAACTATGATATTATATGCAAATCCTGAACTATACCATTACATATTGTCTACGAGAGTGTATAATTCAGTTCAGATCTGCCCTAAATTACTTCAAATGTCAACCTACAACAGAATTATACAAATACACACGATTGTTTGTTGTTGATGTTGTTTATCCCACACCCCGCTTCCATCAAGTCATCCCTGATCCAGCATCCCTTATGATCAAAGACATTCCAGCTATGATCACCCTCTCATGTTTTTTTTTTTTTTACTGACATAGTATATCTAGGACTACATTATTTAATGCAATCTCTTTGACTTCGTGACGCTCTGGAGATCAAACTAAAAAAAAAAAAAAACAATTACTGGTGTACTTCACATGGGAAGTTTTAAAGTGAAAAAATTCAGAACCAAAATACACAGTAAACAATTATCTTATTTTATGAGCCATGCATTGTGTATGAAAGAATTGTGAATATCATTTCAAGATGCTGAAACATTTAAATATTCTCGGGTACTCCCACCCAGATCTCTCTTGTGACACACTATATCAAAACCAATGTTTTTTTTTATGTTGCATTATTGGAATTATGAAGGCGGCAAGCTGGTAGAATTGTTAACATGCCGAACAAAATGCATAGCGGCATTTTCTTCCGGCATTTCATTCTGTGTTCAAATTCCGCCGAGGTTGACTTTGCCTTTCGTCCTTTCAGGGTCGATAAAATAAAGAACCATTTAAGTACAACGGAGTCAATATAATAGACAACCCCAACCTTCCTCATAGAAAGATTTTCAGACCTTGTGCCTATAGAAGAAAGAAATAAGGCGGCGAACGGACAGAATCATTAGTATGCCGTACAAAATGCACAGTGGCATTTCTTCCGATTTTACTTTCTTATTTCAAATTCCACTTTGCCTTTCAGCCTTTCGTGGTCGATAAAATAAATATCAATCAAGTAGCAGAATCGATGTAATTGAAGAACCCCATCTTCCAAAATTTCGGGCCTTGTGCGTATCCCAGAAAGGATTATTGGAATTATGCCGAAGAAATGCTATCACATACACAACGGATCCGGCTATAGTTAAATGTCTCCTTATATTTTCAAGAAGCAAGAAAATTATTGGAGGAATATTTGACTTCTATTTCTTGGACCGATTATGTAGTGGTTTATTAGCTTCTCCCACTTTCTTTCCAAGTTATGTATGAAATGAGTTGAACTCAGATCTGTGAGTTAACATTCTCCTTGTAAACTTTTACAATGCTATTGCAGTTATTTGCAGCTGAGTTGAACCTACCATGAGATTTATAATTAAGTTGAATATACCTTGAGGCTTGTTGGACATATTTTGAAGTTTATTGACATATGGAGTATACATTGAGGCTTATATTTGGGTTGAACCAGCATTGAGGTGTATCGTTGGTTTGAACTTACCTTCAGGTTTACAGTTGAGCTGAATATACCTTGAAGTTTGCAGTGGAGTTGAACCTCCCTTGAGGTTTAGAGTTCAGGTAATCATGTCTTCAGCGTTAACAGAGTCCATTCCATAACAAAAATTTCGAGCCAGGTCTATATTTAGAAGTTACCTGAACAGATGACTGAGTCACCACTGAGAAATTTATGTTCATGAAGAATTATCAAGAGTAATTTTTACTCCACCCTACTGTAAGGTTATTCCTTATAACTAAAAATGTAAGTTCAAAGGGTAAATGAGCTGGGAAATGACTAAATCAGCAAATTAAACCCTAATGTAGTCTTAGTTTAAATAAAGGGAAGATCATGGTGAGACAACAGGGTAAGCTCTGAACTTAGTTTAACAGTGTTACGAAAACAAACATCCAGGAGGACTCCTGAGGGATTGAAAGACATTTACAAAATTCTCTTGAATTCTTTCTTAGTTTTTGTTATGTTGTTGTTTGTTTTGTCTTTATTTGGGTTTGTTTCCATGTTGCAACAAGTTCTCTCATCACCACACTTGGTCCAGTTATACTATCTATTTGATTGTCCATGCCTTATGACTTCATCCACTGTTTGTCATCCCTTTGCACTTTTCCTCTGCTCCTGCTCACAAGAGTAGAGAGAAGATACAAGTTGACTGTAGCTACCAATTTGCTTTGCTACCTGGCACCTGCCGTTGTGGTTTATCAATTGGACTAAACCTTAAAAAGCAGTGCACTGGCAGAACTGTTAAAATATTAGACAATCCTCGCAGTACTTCTGGTTCTTTACATTCTGAGATCAAATTCTGCTGAAACTGATTTTACTTTTCATCCCTCCAATGTTGATAAAACAAAGTGCATGTCCAATATTGAAGTCAAAGTAATTAACAAACTCCCTCCCCTCAAAACAGTTGGCCTTGTAGCTAAACCTGAAATAATTACACCAAACATTGCACTAACCAATATCCTCAGTTCTTCCATTCTAAAACGTCAGCCTTCAGGAATTCTGCTCCTACCAGACTTTTATCCAACAGATGTAAACTTACAGATGTTCAAATACAGCATCAACCATATTACCCTTACCAATCTAAGGGTCTATGAAGGTCGTGGGTATTGCCTATTTCTTCTGGTTAAGTAATCAAAAACTGCTTTTACAAAAATAGGGGTTTTACACTTAGCTCTGCAATACTAAGGACATTCAAGAGATCCTCATTAGGGATTAAGAAACATTTATAAATTTCCCTTGATCTTTTTCGTCTCCCCACAACAACTTTTCAAAACACAGTTTAATGCCATAAAAACAGGGTAAAACACCAACCCTTAAAAACC
Organism: Octopus bimaculoides; assembly: GCF_001194135.2. Taxonomy (NCBI): domain Eukaryota; kingdom Metazoa; phylum Mollusca; class Cephalopoda; order Octopoda; family Octopodidae; genus Octopus; species Octopus bimaculoides. Next base: position 8,748,956 of record NC_069004.1, on the reverse strand, counting down.
TCTAAGGACTTAAGGGGCAGTTATATTTATATTATAGTTCAAACCCCATTATTCTACAGGGGGAATTCAGGAATTCATATAAATAACTGTTTGATATGTTTGGCATGTGTGCATTTATATACACACACATACACACACACAACACATGCATACACACATACACTCACATGCAAACAACACACATAGAGATACACATATATAAATGTATACATAAATCTAAATGTGTGTGTGTATGTGTGTGTGTGTGTGTGTGTGTGTATACCAGATAGGAGTATAGACATAAGTGGATGGAAGTTTTAAAATGTAGGAGAGAAATACAAGTTACTAACAAGACAAATTTATAACAAAACATATTGTCAAGTCAATACGCATATGCATACACATACACACACACAATCACATGCACACACACACATACATATACATACACATATATATGCACCTCTCTCACTCTATCCCTCTCACTTCATATATATATATATATATATATATATATATGCACACACACACAAATACATATACAGAGGGAGAGAGAAAGAGAGTGAATAGAATTATTTAAGAATCCATAAGTCAAAAACATGCAGACACTGCTTTATTTGTCAATCCATCTTATTTTATCACCAAATTTGTGCCAAACCAATTAAACTTTACTAAAACGGATCTATGATGCTGTACAATATAAATATTCTTTTCAACTCTAGGCACAAGACCTGAAATTTCTGGGGAGGGGGTTAACCGATTAGATCGACCCCAGTATGCAACTGGTGCTTAATTTATCGACTCCAAAAAATTATGTCTAAGTCTGTATAAACTTATGCACATAAGTATATATCTATATGTATGTATATGTTTGTATGTATGTATGTATCTATATATAAATATACATATATATGTATATATGTATGTATCTATATATATGTATATGTATCTATATATATATATACATACATATATATATACATACATATATATATATATATATATATGTATATATGTATGTATCTATATATGTATATGTATATATGTATGTATCTATATATGTATATGTATATATGTATGTATCTATATATGTATATGTATATATGTATGTATCTATATATATATACATATATAT
>NC_069004.1:8744189-8745503 GCF_001194135.2 Octopus bimaculoides | reverse complement strand
GTATATATGTATATATATATATGTATGTGCGTGTATATGTTTGTGTGTCTGTGTTTGTCCCCCACCAACATCGCTTGACAACCGATGCTGGTGTATTTATGTCCCCGTAACTTAGTGGGGACATAATAAATACCAGGCTTCCAAAAATAAGTCGAGCGGTCGATTTGCTCGACTAAAAGGCAGTGCTCCAGCATGGCCGCAGTCAAATGACTGAACCAAGTAAAAGATGAAAGAGTAAAAGAGATATGTATGTATGTATGTATTTATTTATGTATGTATGTATGTATGTATGTATGAGACACAACTTTGACATACATTTGCACACTCAGACACAAAGAAATTCTGACTAGACAACTGAGAAAATATTGCCAAGGCAGCAGGTATGGAAATATGTAACTTTCTCATCTTTCACGACAAGGTTACAAAATAATGTGAAAGGGACACACATTGGGCTTGAAGTTGGATTTGAAACTGGATTTTTTTACGTGGACCCAAAGACTGTTTCTGTTAACGTCTAACTGCCTGCATTCACAATATTCACCTCATTTTTGTAAATGAAAAAATTTTAGACACACTGAGAGAGACTTAAATAAAAAAAAAAAGGAATGTTGTAACTTTATACGAACGTTGCCGATGTATAGTTGTTTTAACATACATTTAAACTGTAACACCATATCCATGGCTAACGGAGTGGAGGAGAGGGGATGGGGATAGGAGGGGGGTTTGGTGGAGGTGGAGTGGGGTGATGCAAAATGGGGTGGGGTGATGGGGTGGGACGGGTGCAAGGGAGGGTGCGGAATTGGGGGGAATTCTCCAAACAAAATCCTCAAGGATAGAAAGAGAGAAAGAAAGAAAGGAAGGAAGGAAGAAAGAATGAGAGAAAATAAACGAAATGAAAGAGTGAAGGTAGAAGATAAGAAATGAAGAAGGAAAAGAGAAAAAAGGCAAAAGAGAAGAAAGAAAGAAAGAAAGAGAGAGAGGAAGAAAGAAAGAAATATACGATGAAAGAAGAACAGAAAAAGTGAAAGTCAGAAGATAAGAAATGAAGGAGAGGGAGAAGAAAGAAAGACTGAAGGAAGAAAAGAAAGAGGATAAGAACTGAAGGAGGAAAACAAAGGACAAAAGGAAGGAAAAAAAGAAAGAAAGAAAGAAATAAAATGAAACAAATTGCAAAACAACTTAAGAAAGATGGAAGTGATGGGGCCAACAGTGAGAGGAAGCTGCAAGGAATCCCTTAAATATATTTCTGTATTTTATTTTTTTAAAGTCCTACTTTTTATTTTTTTTTATTTGTTTCCCTTCAAAATATGGACT
>NC_069004.1:8736566-8738087 GCF_001194135.2 Octopus bimaculoides | reverse complement strand
ATATATATAGCGGTGTACGTACACTTTGTCTCTTATATATATATATATATATACTTATATATATATATGTAACTTTATAAATATAAGGGTAAAATTTTAAAATAATTACTTACTAGTGGCTAGCATGTGTAATAAGAGTCAGAAGACATAAATATTTTAAAAAATATGTTACATACACTGTTGCTTGAAATGAGGAGTAGATGGACAGCTGACAACTGATGAAGGGACGCTTTTTATGTTACTTGTCTTGTTTTCCATTTGTTTCTCTCGTTGTTCGCATACAAAACTTTGTCTTCGTATTTCATGTTGTTTATGTTTTTGTGACGTCCTGTACCCATATACACATACAAATATGCATATATATGTATGTATATATGCCCATATATTTTTTTATTTATATTCTTATATGTACACATATACACACACTTATACACACAACATTCAATGACTGTCATAGTTTGCATGGTTTGTTTAAACCGAATATTTATCACACCACACAGCTTCTTACTATTGGGATCATCAGATATAAAGTAAAGACAGAAGCAGCATGAAACTCAAGCTGCAAAATAAATATTTTGTTTAAATAAATTATATATGTGTATATATATACACAATAGTAGGAAACAGTAGGAATGGGTGCTCAACATTGCATTTGCATGAGATGAATAAATATTCTTACTTTATGGATTAATGCTGGTACTGATGGTTTCATGTAGAAAAATTTCCACAATTCTTTAAGTGCTCTACTTAAAGATGTTAGTAATTGCGTTGATATCCTTAAGTGGAGCACTTAAAGAATTGCGAAATTTTGCACATGAAACTATTGAGACCACCGTTAATTCACAAATAATACCTACATACATGTATGTATGTATGCATGCATCTTGTACCATCTTGCAAAATTTCTATTTTGGAGAGTCTAATGCAGTGATTCTCACCTTTTTTTACCTTTGGATTCCTATTTTACTCAGGTAAACCCGCATAACCATTCAGTGTTTAAAAAAAGTCCTATTATATTTTTATAATTAAATATAATTGGGAATTTTATTTGAAAAAATTGTGAAAATGCTTTGTGTTGTGAATTGGAGAAATATAACCAATTTAATGCTCATAAAGCCAATTCAAACTTTAGTTTATCTTTTCTTTATCTGTTTTTGCTAAGGATAAATGGGAGAAGACAGATATCAGCAGAGTTTGAGAGCCAAAAATTCCCATGGCCTCAATATTGATGGTCCTTTTTTTTCTCATCTAAGTGGGTATCTGCCATCACATGCAATTTTGATAACTTTTGCTGGTATATTATTGTGTGTGTATTCTGTCATTATGTGTATGTGTTTGTGTATGCGTAAAAATATATATGTGTATGTGTGTGTGAGAGAGAGAGAGAGATAGAGCATACATGTATTACATATGCATGTGAATTTGTATTTACATATGTATATGTATACACACATATATATATATATATATATATATATATATATATCTACATATGTATATATATATATATATATATATATA
>NC_069004.1:8732840-8734628 GCF_001194135.2 Octopus bimaculoides | reverse complement strand
GCGTGCATTTGTGTGCAGGAGGGGAATGGGTATGTATATTTAGGTTCTATCTCACTGTGTGTATGAATATGTATGTGTGTGTGTGTGTGTGAGCGTGTACATACACATATTGTGTATTGATAAATTATGTGATATGCATATGTGTGTGTGTGTGTGTATGTGTGTGTGTGTGGATAGGTATGTATGCTTGTGGTATATATGATTGTGTGTGAATATGTTTGTGTGTATGTTGTATGTTAAAAATTGTGTCATATGCAAGTAAGTGCACATGTGTGGATAGATAGATATCATAAGATATATATATATATATATGCCTGATTTATATTTGACTCTATGTGAATAAGTGCATGTATATTTGTATATTTTTGACAAGATATAGAAAACTTTCCCACCAATCTACAATTCAGTTGAGCGTGAATAAGAGTGCAGCTTGTATTTATCATGGTGTTAAAAACTAAGACAGATATTTGCTCATGTAGAGACATATACATATCAATCTCCCTCCCTCTCTCTCTCTATATATATATGTGTGTGTGTGTGTGTGTGTGTGTGTGTGTGTGTGTGCTGTGATGTTTGAATCTCTACATCTATGTTGCATCTTCTGCTTAAGGTTACAGAGAATGTGTTCCCTGTTTAGCAGAGAAATTCTATATAGTAGTACAGCTTTTCAGTAAGAGTAGTTACTTTTATAACCACGTGATTTCAGTTTCGATCCAGCACATGATGTCTAGGGAAAAAATTCTACTATAATATCATCTTGACTAATGCTTTGTGAGTGAAATTTGTAAAATGGACTCATCCAAATGCATACAGTTCTCCACCTCCTCCTTCTCCTCATCCTTATCATCATCATCATAATCATTTTATTTTATCTCCACGTTTCTATTCTGGGATGGGTTGGACAAGATTTTATTAGGCAGTGTTTTAATATTGGATATCTGTTTTGATGCTAATCCTTCAGTATGTAGGGATATGATGTACCTATTCTAAAAACTAGATGTGTGTATGTGTATATGTGTGTGTGTGAGAGAGAGTGCATGCATGCTTGTGTGTGTGTTAGTGTGTGTTTGTGAGTGTGTGTATGTGTACATGTGCGTACATTTGCATGCACATTCACACATCCATATGCATGTCTGAGTATGTCCTAGTATTGGTGGTAATTAATAGAACTGGTGTGTTGAACATAAATAACTCCTGCTATTTCTTCCATCCTGGTTACTGTATTTGATAGAATACAAATCACACTTTTTTTTTTTGTCACTTCTCCTGTGTACATCATCTGAGTGGTTCAATTATACACTCACTCCCTCAGCTCACATAAAGTTGCCGTTTTCTGTAACTCCTCTGTATGCGCACACTAGGTGGAGGCCTGATGGTGTGCTTTGGAAAGTTTTGTTTCTGCAGCCAAAAGTCCCTGAGTTCAATTCCACTGGGTGGCATATTGAATATATGTTTTCTACCATATCCCCAATTCGGCCAATGCTCCAGGAGTAGAATTTGGTTGAGAGAGACCTTAATGAAAATTGTCACTAAATATGTCAATATACACACACACAAACACATATGCACGCATGCACACGTACGTACACACGCACACACATATGCACGCATGCACATACACACACATATGCACAGGCACACACACACACACACACACACACACACACACACATATATATATGAGTGTACCCACGATCAAAGGATACCACACTTAATACTTTCTACTACCACTATTGATACTACATCCATCACAACAGCAACCACCACTGCCACAACCACCACTTCAAC
>NC_069004.1:8728456-8731407 GCF_001194135.2 Octopus bimaculoides | reverse complement strand
TGTGTGTGTGTGTGTGTGTGTGTGTGTGTGTGTGTGTGTGTGTGTGTGTGTGTGTGTGTGTATGTGTGTATATGTTTGTGTGTCTGTGTTTGTACCCCATCCATTGTTTGACAACCAATGTTGGTGTGTTTACATCACCATAACTTAGCGAATCAGCCAAAGATACCAATAGAATAAGTACTAGGCTTATGAAGATTAAGTCCTGGGGTCGATTTGTTTGACTAAAGGTGGTGCTCCACATGGCCGCAGTCAAATGGCTGAAACAAGTATAAGAACAAAAGAATAAAAGAATATATATATACATATATAAACAAATAATGCTTACATACTGACACACACACACTTAATAAATATGTGTATATATATATATATATATATATATAGAGAGAGAGAGAGAGAGAGAGAGAGAGACATATATATATAGACATATATATGTATATACGTATATTATATATGTGCACATACATCAGTGCATATAACTAATTGCTTCCACAATCTCAGTTGATCAAAGTTTTTCTACTCACAAGATTGTATGTATGAGACGCTAACCATAAGTGTTCGTATATTTAAATATATACATACGCAAACACATACATGTACATATGTGTTTGTAAACATCTGCACACACACACACACACACACACACACACATGTGCATGCACACACGCATATACAGACACATTCATACATACATACATTCTCAGACATTCATACATAAAAGCTGAACTAGTTTGTTTTTTTCTTACTTTTTAATGAGTAACTGAAACTAATTAAATTTCATAAATATACAAACACATATTGGTTTATTTTTCAATGAAAAATGCTCTTAACTTCCTCCCAAACTTTCTTTCTCCATTATAATTGCATGGAGCCACAATTCATGAAAAATCTGGGCTAACTATTTTATTTGCTGCAACTTTCAAGTAAATTTCATAACCAACAAACTCTAACACACACATATCAGTTTCCAGTTTATTTTAATTGAGGTGAAATAAAGTTGTTTCTTTTTTAAATCTAGACCAAGCTATATAAATTCAGTGACTTTAAGACTGCATCAATTCATTTTTGGAGATAATTGGAGTCCTTAAGTCTGGGGTTTGTTTGAACTTTTTTCACTGAGCCATTTTGAAGCCATGTTGCTAGTGAAAAAACAATATTTCAATTTCAAGTTGATGAATTATTAGAAATAGTAGTGTATTGGATGAAATTCCATGTGACATTTATTCTGTGCTCTGTGTTCAATTCCTAACAAGGTTAATTTTAGTTTTCGGCTTTTCATGGTCAAAAAACAAAGTAGTAGTCTAAAGTGGTGTATGACAGAACCAGTAGAGCATCAGACTAATTGCTTTGTGGTTTTTGTTTTTGCTTTTTGCTTTCTGTCATTGAAATCACAAATTTGGCAACCTTTCCGTTTCAATTTCAAGTTGACAAATTGATCAAATGAAATTCTTTGTGGCATTTATTCTGCCCTCCTGAGCTCTGTGTTCAATTCCTACCCCAGGTTAGTTTTACTTTTCAATTTTTCATGGTCAATAATCAAAGTAGCAGTCTGGAGTAAATGGCAAAATCAGCAGAGCATCAGATAAAGTACCTTGTCTTATTTCTTCATGCTTTTTGCTTTCTGTCCTTGAAATCATAAATTTGGTGACCTTAGTAGTGCGGATACCACAAATTAAGCACCGAGTACACACTGTAAAGTGGTTGACATTAGGAACGGCATGTAGCCATAGAAACCATACCAAAGCTGACAATGGGACTTTTTAGCACAGCACTGTGGTTTGAATTATGGGCATTAATTGATGATGATGATGATGACAACAATGATGATGTATACATAAATGTACATACATATATACATATACATATATATAAACAAATACATATTATACATATACAGGGGTTGGACAAAATAATGGAAACACCTCGCATCATAGCATCATAATTTTGCAATATCAGGTCATCCCATAAGTTCTGTCCGAATTTCGAATAAAGAAAACAAGTGATCAAATGTTATATTAAATTGAAATTTAATCATCATTGTACTTTCCCTGATTATCTAGGATTTCCTTCCATCTATTTACAAGCTTCTTAATCCCATCAATGTAAAACTCTTTTGGTTTCAAAGTGAAGAACTCAGAAACTGTCTCCTTGCTTTCATTTCCTATGATAGCTGTAAGTCATACAAGCAGTGTCACTCATCTCCAATCTGCCACAGAAACAAGTCCAGCCATGGGAAAATATCACCCTTCTTGGAAGCAACTGAAGGTTAGCAACAGAAAGGGCATCCAGCTGTAGAAATCTGCCTCAGTATATTCTGTGTGATCTATTTAAGCATGGAAAAGTGAATGTTAAAATGATGATGATGATGATAAATATGCATGTGTATTAAAATGCACATGTATTTTAATACCTGTGCACAATATATAGGTTTACAGTTATCACATAGGCACTTTAAATTTCTTCTAAAATATTCTATTATATTTAAATTTCTATCTTACAATTAACTAAATTAGCGTAGAATAATGGTTTCATATTTTTTATAATTAAGATCTAAACTATTAATATATATGAATGCGAAAGAAATAGAAACTGTAAACCTACTTTTGGGCCACCTTATGTAAGCTGTACTTGTTAAATTATATATGCTTATATACACACACATTTAATCAAGGCAATGTTAACTATTTATATACATGCATTCATGAGAGTGCATACATGTATGTGTGCACCTTTGCATGTGAGTGTATTTGGGTGTTTGAATATATATTTATCGGCTGGTGTGTGCATGTATATGTGAATTTCATCATGTATATGAATGTGTCTGCATATTCATGTGTATGTGCATATGCTATCTGTACATATATCAGTGTATGAATATATATGTATGAATATATATGTATGAATATATATATATATATATATATATATATATATATATATATATATATATA
>NC_069004.1:8726219-8727333 GCF_001194135.2 Octopus bimaculoides | reverse complement strand
CATCAATTTCAGTCAAATTCATTTAATATATACTTAAACTGCTTTAATACTACATAAATAGTATTTTCATAAACAAACTGTCCAGACCATGCCAGCTGGAAAGTAGATGCACAGAATATTGATGATGATGATGATGATGATGTGTGTGTGTGTGTGTGTGTGTGTGTGTGTGTGTGTTTGGTGTGGTGTACATATTCTCAAGCCTAATTACAAAGTCTCTATTTCAGTCATGTCTTTTCAATGCTGTGTGAGTGAAACGTCTAGTTATGTATTTTTAAATTATAATTATCAAATACACATACTAATATGTACATACAAACATGCACACACACACACACAACCATATATATATACACACATAATATATATACATAAATACTCATGTGTGTTTGTATGTGTGTGTGTGTGTGTGTGTTTGTGTGTGTTTGAGAAAATATAGCATCAAAATAAATATATGCAGATATTTATTTATACATACACATGTTCATAATTTTGAAACCCCTCACTTCATATATGATGATAATAATAATAATAATAATAATAATAATAATAATAATAATAATAATAATAATCATAATGTGTAATATTAAAAAACTATTTTGACCAGACCTTAATTCATACAAGACTTCAATTTCTTTTTGGAATTATAAATAATACAAACAACTCAATTACATTTGCTACTATTCATCATTCCTTACCAAATTTGATTCTTCAGACAAAAATACTCACAAGAATCTGTCTAAAGTTTAAAGTTCTCTTTGGGGAGTCAATAGAAGTTTTGGGGCCCCAAACTTTTGCCAGAAAATTCATGTGCAAACCACATGCTTAAAATTATTTCAAAGTTTTTTTTTAAAAAAAAAAACGTAAATTAATAAACAAATACAATAAAAAGACAGAAAATAGTTCAGTCAGTACTTGATGAAATATCTTTGGTAAGCTAGCCATTTGTTGTTTCATGCCAGTTCCATACCGTTCTTCTAAGAAAGTCTTTAATGTCAATGTGTAAACCAGATGCATGTGAAATAGTCCCAAAGTATATACATGTATATATAGAGAAAGACATATATATATATATATGGAAATATATGTGCATGCGTATGTATATATATATATA
>NC_069004.1:8722661-8726139 GCF_001194135.2 Octopus bimaculoides | reverse complement strand
TATATACATACGCATGCACATATATTTCCATATATATATATATATGTATATAGATATGTATGTATGTATGTATTTGAAGAAAGAAAAAATATGACTTCACTGGTAGTTCTAATCAGTTTAATTTATTATTAAAAAATTTAAAAAAATAATAGATTAAACTGATTAGAACTAGTAGTGAAGTCATTCTTTTCCTATTTTTTCAAATATACCTAACTGTACCAAAGATCTCAAACATTTTACAGTGTGTGTGTGTGTGTGTGTTGATATTAGGCGAGCTGGCAGAATTGTTAGCATGCCAGGCGAAATGCTTAGTGTGCTGTTACGTTCTGAGTTCAAATTCCACCGAGGTCGACTTTGCCTTTCATCCTTTCGTGGTTGATTAAACAAGTACCAGTTACACACTGGGGTCGATGCAATCGACTTAATCCCTTTGCCTGTCCCCTCTATGTTTAGCCTCACTGTGGGCAATAAAGAAATAAATATTTCTTAACCTCTAAGGTTAAATTCATTTGACTTTATAAAAAAGAAAAAAATAATCCAAGAAACCAGCAGAGACTTGTAATCTGCATTATCAAAAAGAAAAAAAAAAGAAAAAAGAAAAAGAAAGAAAAAGTTCATTGAATAAAGTTTAGATCTTGAAATATATTTTTGTATCATGAGGAAAAGGTGAATTTTTAATGTTTCAGGCAAGACTCCATGATTGTTTGCAACACCAGGACAAGTGCATTAGGCATCTGTTGTTACAGTCTAAACTCAAATCATCCTTAGTCAAACAGACTTATTATCAAGGATGACCTAGCCATTATAACTATCTGTGGTCCAGATGTTTTATCACTGAATTTCAAACTACCAGATACATAAATATATCTTATCAGTTTTATTATTATTCTACAGCTATTTTTTTTTATATTATTATTATTATTATTATTATTATTATTTCATTATTCCCTTTTCTTAACCCTTTCATTACCAACCCAGCTGAAACCGGCTCTGGCTCTGAGTACAAATGTCTTGTTTTTATAAGTTTTGAATCAAAATCTTCCACCGAACCTTAGTCACAATTTATGTTCCTAACACTAGCTGAATGATAACGAAGTTATATTTAAAGTAATTGAAAGAAACAGAGCATCTCAAAATAAATACAGTAACGAATGGGTTAATTACTCTGTTTCTGCATCATACACTTTCCTCGTTTACCCTGCCACCCTACAAATTTATCCTCTGTCATCACCTTCTCTTCTTCTGTTTACCCTTTTGGTCTCATTACCCCGAATGAACAGAGGAAACGTAAAGCAGCAAGAACTTTTTATGTTTGCAGGGTACAAGGTAACTCAACTAATGTTTGTGCCATGATAAAATACATCCTGTACACACTTTAAAAGTTTTGGCGAGGGAGCAGAAATTATGCAGCATTTAGTCTTGTCAAGGACATGATGATCTCTTTAGTGCTCAGACCATGATAAAATGTACCCAGTACACTCTACAAAACAGGTGATGCCCGGAAGAGCATCCAATTATAGAAAACATATCAGGAGTAGAATGTATGTTCAAGACATGGTTCTCTGACTATGTAGGTAGGTAGTAACTCAGAAAACTTATGGATGGGGATCATGATGACCTATCCAACCCAAGTCAACATTGAGACCAGACATAATACGATGGTGTTGTTGTTGGGTGGGGGGTGATAATGATGATGATGATGAAAATAAAGTTAACCTACTTAAGATTTTTTTACAACAAACTTTAACAAAAATGCCCCTTTTGAGGGGAAAAAAAATATAAATGTAAAGGATAATTAACCAATCTCATAAAAGTCCAAGTAACTAACTTATATGACTAAGTATATCTAGGACTACACTGTCCAATGTGTCCTTTCTTTTTATGACGGTGAGGGTCTGATTTAAGAAAAATGGATCAACTGCTTATGAGATGTCAAGTGACTCTATAGATATTTTCTCACTAAATATTTGCGTTAAATATTTGCAAATGAAGCTGGAAAGAAGGTAACTAAAGGAAGAAATGTATTCATCATTGTATTTATTACACCTTAAATATTGCTGGTGATGACAGACCTAGCACTTACCCTTCCTTGCTGGGTATTTTTAATGTCTCAGTAATGATCTCTAATGGTCCAACTTTATTGTCTATCTTCTAGCAACCCACCTGGGACTGTCCTTGGTTTGATGATATAAACTTCCTGTTTTAAAGTGAAACCCTTTAGCAATTAAACCAATCATATCTGGCCCAAATATTCTACCTGTTTTGCATTCAAACTGGCCAAATCTGACCTCTCAGACCTATCATACACTGTCATCCTAAAAATAAGCAATCATATAGGTTCAGGCATGACTGTGTGATAAGAAGCTTGCTTCCCAACCACATGGCTCCAGGTTCAGTCTCACTGCTTGGTACCTTGGGCAAGTGTCTTCTACTATAACCTTGAACCAACCAAAGCCTTGTGAGTGGATTTGGTAGATGGAAACTGAAAGAAGCCCGTCATATATACATGTATATATATCAATGCTATATATATATATATATATTTATATGTATGTGTGTATGTGTGTGTGTATGTTTGTGTGTCTGTGTTTGTCCCCCCAACATCGCTTGACAACCAATGCTGGTGTGTTAACATCCCCGTAACTTAGCGGTTCGGCAAAAGAGACTGATAGAATACATACTAGGCTTACAATGAATAAGTCCTGGGGTCGATTTTCTCGACTAAAGGCGGTGCTCCAGCATGGCCACAGTCAAATGACTAAAACAAGTAAAGGAGTATAAGAGTAAAAGAGTATATTATATGCTATGTTGTCATTCAACAACTTCTTGCAATACCATTTATACAATGCTGTAGAAGTTCCTTCTTGGCTCGTAAAATGTTGTTTGTCTTGTAATACTGTTCTCTTGTTTATTTACAAGTTTCTGCATAGAGATAAACAAACACACACACACACAAAATATAAACAAATCAGAAAATATTATATTAAGTATCAACAATAACACATTCACACCAAAACTCTAATATTGCATATTTTTTGTAGGGTTTGTTTTTATTCACTAGCAAAATTTGTGTATATAATTTCATAATAAAATATGTCTTTCCTTTCTCTCACTTTCTCTCTCTTCCTCTCTCGCTCTCTCTTCCTGGGTCTTTCTATCTGTCTCTTGCTCTCCCTTTTGCTCACATGCTCTCTTGGTCTTTTCCTTACTTTCTCTTTCTCATGCATTTACGTAAGTACACACATACATAGCTTTGTGTAGATCTCTACTGGGAAGAGAAAATAAGTGTGTACATGTGTACGTGTGTATATGTGCTTGTAGAGGTAATATAATTCTTAGTGTATAAACACGTTTTTGTACTCTCTCTTTCTTTCTCTCTCTCTCTCTCTATATATATATATATAATATATCCGTTTATCTATCTATTTGTGTGTGTATATCTATATCTATATATATATATATATATATATATATATAT
>NC_069004.1:8719723-8722563 GCF_001194135.2 Octopus bimaculoides | reverse complement strand
ATATATATATATATATATATATATATATATATATATACATATATATATATATATGTGTGTGTGTGTATATACACACAATATATATATATGTATATATAGACATGTATTTGTGTATGTATGGCATATGTATGTTTGTATGTGCGTATTTACATACACATACACGTACGCATTATGTTTTTCTAGAAAGATAGACAGAGAAGGACAAGAACTGGCTGCTATCTGTTTAAAACAAAATATACATAAATGACAGACAATGTAAATATTGACTGTAATATATACAAATATTATATAAATATGTATGCGTTTGCGTGTGTAAGCGTGTCTATCTGCAATGCATGTGTGTGTGTGTACTTTGCTGTGTCATTCAACAGAAGCTGGTATCAAATTGATACCCAATTGCTTATCTGCAAGTGGTCTCTTGTGACCCTTCTTACAACATTCCTTTCTTTAACCATTTGCTTCCCATGGAGCAGAGGCCATTAAAGACTTTTCTTTGGTGTTTTTGATTCTGAGCTGTCTTTTCTGCTTCTTTCTAATCAGATCCATACTTTTTCAGCACTGTCTCAGTATTCCACCTCCAGATAGGTTTATCTTTTTTTTACTCTTCTTATGTGGGTTCTAGGTCAGGACCTAACTTATAATGCAGAATGGTGGTTTGCTTAAGGAGTTACATTTTTCCATTTTACTGCAATGTGTCAAATGTTTCCCTGAGAAAAAGCCTTCATCTCCCAGGACTTGTTAGTTTTGAATTGTCATCAATGCTTCTGCAACTTCTTTTTTTTCTAGGTATTCTTGTGGTATTTATTTATGGCTGAAATTCCAACTGGGATTCAAATTTGCCTTTCATTCTCAAGATTTGGTGACCAGAGAAAATTTCAGATAGAAGTCTCTGAAATAGAATGAACCAAATTCTTTTCAATCAAGAAATTCTGAAAAGGAAATGGCACTGGATTTGTCATGTTCTAAGGAGACCTCCAAGCAGCATTACAAGACCAGTGTTAGACTGGTAACCTGAAGGAAGGAGGAAAGTTGAACATCCTAAGAAGGCCCTGGAAAGGATGTGGGGAGGATGAAGTGAAAGCAATCGGTATCTCTGGGTCTGAAATCAAAGAGGTAACCCGAGATCACATCCTCTGGCATCAAATGGTTGTGACCTGATGATCCTTATGGAGCAATGTTGACTAACCTCAGCCCCCATCTCTTTCTATATCTGGTAAATAAAGTATCAGTTGATAACTACCAGTTTGTTATATAAACCCCAGTGAAATACTATCATTTGTACAACCAACTGTTGCTGCTCCATACACACAACCACAGATATGCATATATTATCATCAAAACCTATCTTACTAGTTGCATATTATATACTCAGTCTTGATCATTGTTTTCTAAATATTTATAAATCTATCTTTGGTTTAATTACCTTAATCCTGCTTTTTTATCTACCTTGTTATTTGCTTTCTTAATTAATTTTTTCCCCTTCAAAATCTCATCTCAATTTTTTATTCTTATTACAATCTTTCATTGCACAATCAAGCACAATTCACTGTTCCTTAGATAACTACACCGTTTTGCTTTGGTTTTCAATTTTTCTTTTCTTTTTTTTTTCGTGGGGTCAATGAAATAAGGTACAAGTCAAGTTCCAGGGTTGATGTTATCAGCTAAGTCCCTCCTCCTCAAGAACGTTCGCCTTGCTCCTAAATCAGAAACTACTACTATTATTATTATTATTATTGTATACATATGTATTGATATCTATATATTACATGTATGTTTGTGTTTGTGTGTGTGTATGTGTGTGTGTGTGTGCATGTGTGTGTGTGTATATATATATATATATATATATATATATATATATTAGTAAAATATATATATATATTAGTAAAATTATTTAGTAAAATTGACAAATAGACCAAAGAACTTATTGAGGGAAGTTGCAGCCAGTCTCTGCTTTTTGTGGATTTTTTTTTTTTTTTTAAACTTAGCTGATGTCAGACACTGCTGTTTCTCATTAATTTCTCTCGTGTCAACTTTTCCCTGAAAATAGATTCTGAAACTTTGGATTTCCCTTTCCCCACTACAAGTTCACTGGACCTTTTTTGTTGATTTCATTACATATACATAAGAAGTTTGCTTTCCAACCACATGGTTCTAGGTTCACTCCCACTGCATGACACCCTGGGCCAGTGTCTTCTATTATAGTCTCATGCTGACCAAAGTTTTGTGAATGGATATGATAGATGGAATCTCAAAGAAGCTCTTTGTATATATACTCGTATATATATATATGTGTGTATTTGTCTGTGTGTTTGTGTCTGTCTCCCACTACTGATTGATAACCAGTGTCGGTGTGTTTATGTCCCCCATATTTTAGTGATTCAGCAAAAGAGACCACTAGAATAGGTGCCAGGCTTAACAAAAGAGATCTGGGATTGATTCATTCATCTAAAAATTCCCCAAGGCAGTGTTCCAGCATGGCTGCAATCTAATGACCAAAACAACTAAAAGAAAAGATAAAAGATACACACACATACACATATATATGTTTATGAAATTAACACGCAAGTGGCTGAGTACCCCACAGATATGCATACCCTTAACATAATTCTCAAGGAGATTCAGTGTAATGTGACAAGACTGCCCTTTGAAATATGTATATGTATTATATATGTATATGCATTTTCTGCAATGATTTGAGAAGCGATGATAAGTGACAATTCTGTAAATGAGAATATTTTATAAGCTTAAAGCTTATAAGCACTCACCATGTATTGACCAAAGAAAATAGTCTAATATTGGAGCATATAAGCCCTTGACAGAATAAAGTGGGTTTATATATA
>NC_069004.1:8715445-8719713 GCF_001194135.2 Octopus bimaculoides | reverse complement strand
ACTGAAGTACCAGTCAATTTTTTACCTCACCACAACCAAACCAAAACAAAAAACCTGAAGAATATCACCAAAGTGAAGAATTACATTTGAAGTAGCTTTATTGTTTAATGTTTCACTTTATTCAATCTGTTTTTTTTTTTCTCTTTTGAAGACATATTGATTTGGTAGCTAATATAATAACTTAACAACAACAATAGCAGTCACAAATGAACAAGCAAAAATCTCTATCAATACAAAAACAAAATAGCAATCTATAATGATCCACCTTTTCTTCCATACAGAACTAGCAATATCTTTCCCTCTGCTCCACTCAAAACACATAGATACATACATACTATAACTTGGGGAATTATTTGCTTCTCTCCACACTTCCCTCAAAACACTCATACATAAATTCATACATACTTACATAAATGTACATTAAGGAATTGCTTGCCTTTCCCTTCACTCCACTCAAAACACACGCATACATACACAAGTACACATTGAGAAATTACTTGCCTCATCACCACCTCACCTAGTTTTTCCTATCTGTGATAACACTTCCATCACCACCACCACCACCATCTTCACCTCTTCCACTTACACCTCTCTTTTTCTTACACCTACTCCTTCCCTCACCCTCCACCCCATGTCCCTCACTTTGCTGTCATTCTCTTCTAATCTCCCCCACCTACTCCTCTTTTCTCCATCATCCCTCTCATCCTTTCCTTTTCCCATCCCCCCACCCAAGTTTCTTTTTCTTATGTCCATGACTATGTAAACAGGATTTTTCAGCTGACATTAGCCATTGCTAATTACACAAATAGACATGTCCATGTGTGGGTGGGGGAGGTTATCAAATGCATGGCTGTGTAGTTAAGAAGCTTTCTTTCCAGCCATGTGGTACCAAGTTCAATCCCATTGTGCATCACTTAGTATCATAGCTTTGAATTGGCCAATTTACCACAAATCCACCATGTATGTATGTGTGCTAATGGGTGTGTATATGTGTGTGTGCATGTGAGTGTATATATATATATATATATGTGTGTGTGTGTGTGTGTGTGTGTGTGTGTGCAGGAGTGTGTGATTATGCATATAAGTGCATACGAGTGCATATGTGTGCATGAGTGCATGTGTATGTGTGCATGCATGTATGTGAGTGTGATTATGTATGTATGTGTGAGTGATTATGTATATGAGTGCGTGCGAGTATGTATATGAATGTGCATGAGTGTATGTGTGTGTATGCGTACATGCGTATCTGTGCATGCATGTGTGTGTGCATGTATGTATGTGTGTGTGCATGTGTATGACAATATATGTATGTGTGTGTGTGTGATTATATATATGCGTGTGTGTGAGAGTGTGTCTGCATATGTGCATGTGTGTGTGAACGTGTGTGAGCATGTGTGTGAGTGTGTGTGTGTGTGTGTATGAGAGAGTCCTGAAAGGTCCCTGGCTTTTGGTAAAAGAAAAATACAAGAGGACCAGTTATTTATGTTTTTATTTAACAAATCCCCCCTCACACTTATTGCAGTGGCCCTTCAGTTTTTCTAAGTCCTATAAAAGAGCTCAGAAGGTTGGGTCTCCAACCAGGCCTTTCATGATACCCTTAAAGACAGGAACTTTTCAGCACCCCACCTAGTATATGTGTATGTAGTCTTTATCAATATTATAAACAGTGTATGTGTATGTAGTCTTTATGTGTATGTAGTCTTTATGTGTATGTAGTCTTTATGTGTATGTAGTCTTTATCAAAATTATAAACAAACTCTTATCCACTTAATAAACTCCATGGATTTTTTTTCTTTTTCCAACAGTGTTAACAATGTGCTGTTCTTGCAACTCAAGTGAAACTGAAAATAATTACAGACTTTCACTAATCTTTCCTTCTTCCTTCATCTTTGATGACTTTATGAATGACAACTTCCACTCGTTATCAAACTTTCACATTTATCTTCTCCATATCACAACATTAACAAGAACGGTTCAAGTGAATTACAGTTTATAATAGTAATAATAATAATAATAATAATAATTGATAACAAGAGTGCTCAGAAAGTGCAAACCTCCACCAAAGCAACACCAATCTCAAAGATTAGCCAGAGATGATTTTTAAAATGCGAATATCTGAAATAAACTCGATTGCTCTCATAAATGAGAATACTAAAAATGAACCCGACCGCTCTCAAAAATTAAGTAAAAAACAGGAAAAATAATCCAGAATCCTTGTCCGGTACTGGATCGATCCCAAAATCTAGTCAGTTTGTGGCAGTCATGAGGCTAAACATCCCTAAAAGTTTTATTTGAATTCATCCAGCAGTTCTTGAGTTATCTTGTCTATATGGACAAACAAACAAACAAACACGACTATTCTTTTTGTTTTCCTTTCTTCTCCTAAGTTATCTACATCACATTTCAGCTCCTTCTTGCAGCTTAGAGACACAACACTATTCTCAATATGTGCTGTTTCAAGTATTGCTGCCAACTGTGTACATCCTATAAGGTTTGTTATTTGCAGCTTTGCATGCCAGAATACTACTGCGTTTGAGATTGCTGCAAGTGCACCAATCACAATAGGTAACAACACACTCAGTTTTGAGACTCGAAAGATGCATTTCACTTCCAATGCTAGATTTTGGTACTTCTCATATTTCTCATTCTCTGTCTATTCTTCTTCTTCTTATTATTATTATTATTATTATTATTATTTATTCTTTTTATTATTATTAAGGTGGTGAGCTGGCAGAATTGTTAGTGCGCCGGACAAAATGCTTAGCAGTATTTTGCCCATTGCTTTGTTCTGAGTTCAAATTCCACCGAGGTCAACTTTGCCTTTCATCCTTTCAGGATTGATAAATTAGGTACCAGTGAAACACTGGAGTTGATGTAATTGACTAATCCCCTCCCACCAAATTTCAGGTCTTGTGCCCTTAATAGAAAGGATCATTATTATTATTATTATTATTATCATTATTATTATTATTAAGGGGGCAAGCTGGTAGAATCATTAGTGTTCCGGACAAAATGCTTAGCAGTATTTCACCTGTCGCTATGTTCTGAGTTCAAATTCTGCCATGGTCAATTTTGCCCTTCATCCTCTTGGGGTTGATAAATTAAGTACCACTGAAACAGTGGAGTCGATGTGATTGACTAGACCCTCACCCCAAAATTTCAGGCCATATGCCTTTAGTAGAAAGGATTATTATTATTACTATTATTATTAAAGCGGTGAGCTGGCGGAATCGTTAGTGTATCAGACAAAATGCTTAGTGGTATTTTGCCCGTCGCTACATTCTGAGTTCAAATTCCACCAAGGTCAACTTTGCTTTTCATCCTTTCAGGGTTAATTAAATAAGTACCAGTTACACACTGAGGTCGATGTAATCGACTTAATCCCCTCCCCCAAGCTGCCCTTGTAGAAAAATTTTGAAATCATTATTATTATTATTATTATTGCTTCTGTCTCATGTTTGTTTGTTTGTTTGTCCATAGACAAGATATCTCAAGAACTGCTGGATGGATTTGGATGAAACTTTCAGGGATGCTAGGCCTCATGACTGGCACAAACTGATTAGTTTTCGGTATCATTCTAGTACCAGACAAGGATGCTGGATGATTTTTCTGGTATTTTTACTTAACTTTTGAGAGTGGTCTGGTTCATTTTTTAGTATTCGTGTTTGTGAGTGCAGTCTAGTTTTATTACAGATATTCTCATTTTAAAAATCACCTCTGGTTAATCGTTGAGAGGATGTTGGTATTGCCTTGGCAGGGGTCTTGTTATTATTATTATTGTCACTTGACAAATTGGCAGGTTTGTCAAATCATCAAACTAAATGACTTTGAGGCGTTTAGTCCAGTTTCTTATGCTCTGAGTTCAAATCCTGCCAAAGTCTATGGGATAGCAGATGATAAAAGGACGATGATGGTGATGATGATGACGATGATGATGGTTAGCTCCTGGTATGTTTAGAAAAATATACATACTCACGCTCACAAACAGGTATTTAAATACATATACTCATATCCATAAGTTTAGGCATGTATATATATATATATATATATATATATATACACACACACACACAATATATATATATACATACACACACACACACACACAACCATGTCTATAATTATACACATATGTACACCTTCACATACACACACACACAAATGTTTACATTTATTAGTGTGTAAGTCCAAGATTAACAAGCATGTAATTGTAAAATTAATACCAAATCTATCGAATTAATATCAAAATATTCATTCTTAAATAACAA
>NC_069004.1:8712694-8714655 GCF_001194135.2 Octopus bimaculoides | reverse complement strand
ATGTAGTTATATATATATATATGTGTGTGTGTGTGTGTATGTATGTATGTATGCATGTTTATATGTATGGCAGATTATATTTCTTTGCCAACACACGTACTTTGTATGACCATAAAACTGTGACATTTCCTTCGTAGGTTTTTCTTTCTTTTTTCCTATACAAAAGCCCTACATTTTTTCACTCTGGAATCTGGTGTGTGTGTGTGTGTGTGTGTGTGTTTGTTTGTTTGTGTGTTTCTATGTATGTTTTTATGCACATGCACGTTTTGACAGTTGCGCGTGTGAATTTTGTGTCTGAATAATTATATATACAGATATATGTACAAGCGTGTATTTGAGAAGTTAGCTTCAAACCACATGGTCTTAGGTTCAATCCCACAGTATGGCATGTAGAGAAAGTGGCTTCCCCTATAGCCCTGAGCCAACCAAAGGCTTGAGAATGGATTTATAGATGTGGTAGATTGGAAACTAAGAAAAACTCACCATATACACGTGTGTGTATGTATATATATATGTGTGTGTGTGTACATGTGTATGTGTGTGTGTATAGTGTCCGGTAAGAAGATTGCTTCCCAACCACATGGTTCCGGGTTCAGTCTCTTTATGTGGCACTTTGGTCAAATGTCTTCTACTATAGCCTTGGGCCTTATGAGTGGATTTGGTAGACCAAAGCTAAAAGAAGCCCTTCATGTGTGTGTTTGTGTGTGTGTGTATTTGTGTGTCTGTGTTTGCCCCCCCCCCATCACTTGACAATCGAGTTCAGCGTGTTCACATCCCCATAACTTGGCAGTTCAGCAAAAGAGACTGATAGAATAAGTACTAGGCTTACAAAGAATAAATCCTGGGGTCTATTTGTTCAACTAAAGGCAGTCCTCCAGTCAAATGGCTGAAACAAGTAAAAGAATAGAAGAATAAAAGAATATGTGTGTGTGTGTATCGTCCTCCTCATCATCATCATTATCATCGTTTAACTCAGCCTTCCATGCTGGCACTACGGCGTCACGTGATACACATCGTAGAAATTCTATGCTTCATGGATAATATGGCTGTCTACAAAGAATCATCGATAAGATAAGTGATGTTGTTCTTTTTATTAATACTGTTGAACGTCTGAATTTATTCAATAGTTAATACCACTGTCTTTTTATGTTTTCCTATTCTAAAAATACAGAAAGTATTTCTTCATTGGACGTTCTATGCCGTTAACTTAATAGACGTTTATTATTATAAAACCATGACACTTTATTGTTCTAATATTTGCTTAAACGTACAAATATTCCTACTTTTTCCTATTTTATTTTATTGCATTTTTAAATTTTAGGATACTTTTTCTGAAGCTACAAGGCCTGAAGAGTGTTCTCATTCTGAGTGGAACTTATCTTGATTGATTTATTGTAAATTGCCCAGATCTTTTCCACTTTTATGTTGCCCACGAAACTCACGTAGATTTTTATTCAATTTCGTTTTTCTAAATTTACTAAACTGGATTAATTTTTTAATCTAATATTTTATAGATTTTATGGACTATAAATTTTCTCTTAGATTTTTTAGATTTTTAAATTAGTATTTTGTAAAGTACGATTTTTTTTTATGGTGTGTGATCTCCTTCATCGGTTGAGTTCTTTAAATTATTAATATATATATATATATATATAATTTAGAGAAAAAAAACACAATTCTTGGATTCATCCATGAAAATCCACAGTCACATATAGAAAAATTTTATAAGTAAATACACTAAAAGATTCAAGAATTGTGGTTTTTTTATTTAAATTATATATTTATATATTATATATTGTGAAATTTAATTTAATTTTAATTTTGATAAATTGAATTTTTACCTGTAAATTTGGATTTTTATCCCTAATATTATTATGATAATTATACATACATACATATATATATATATACATATACAAAAATAAGAGGGATGACCAGCAAAAGTGGACTCCTATATGCTA
>NC_069004.1:8709216-8712594 GCF_001194135.2 Octopus bimaculoides | reverse complement strand
TCTCGTTGCTCACCTATTCTTCTACTTCCTCCCCTTGTTTCTCTCTCTCTTCCTTACCACTTCCTGGTTACATGCTTCCGGTCACTAGTCCTTTTCTTCCTTGGCTATCGCCGAGCAAACACGCGAACTTTCTTCGTCCCGGCTTTCAGTTCGTGCCTCGCAGCGTTCATATACACATAATTTTTCACATCTGGCCGCACAGCCTTTTCCGTTTGTTTTCTTGTCTTGTTTTCTTTTCCGTTTGTTTTCCTGTCTTGTTTTTTTGTCCGCCACTACATTCCTCCATGGCACAGGTTCAATTTGCGTATACAAATTTAATTTGCGGTCCATGGGAATAGCCATTTTAACGATGCGTCCTGCCCAACACTTCGAAACGCCGGTGTTAAAATGGGGGTAGCTGATGGAGGAAAATGTTCTCTGTGTGGCTGGTGAGTTTTCTGTACTCTGGTTATTATTATTTTCTTGTCTACGTTCTGTTTGCAATGTCCTGTACCCAGATATGCACCTATATATACAGGTAGACGTAGGTATGCACATACCTGTACGTATATATGCATATACTCATTTATCATTTGTTTTATATATATATATATATATATATATATATATATATTCATATATATAAATAAATATATAGTTTTAGAGAAAAGAATCAAAGTTCATGAACCTATCCATGAAAATCCACAGTCACATATAGAAAAATTAATAAGTAAAAGCACAATAAGTATAATATAATACAAAGTAAATATCATAAGATAATGATTATCTTATGATATTTACTTTGTATTATATTATACTTATTTATCGTGCATTTACTTATTAATTTTTCTATATGTGACTGTGGATTTTCATGGATAAGTTCATGAACTTTGATTCTTTTCCTACAACTATATATTTATATATTTTATACTGTGAAACTTAATTTAATTTTAATTTTTAATAAATTGAATTCAATTGAGTTTTTACCTATAAATTTGGATTTTTATCCTGCAATAGCTTAGGGTGCAAAGTTTCACCATTCCTCAATGTTCTAACTAAAAATTTTGTTTTGGCATGTGCATTCTGGAGATGGAAAGATGGATGTAACCATGAAATCCTATTGACTTGATATGCTAGTCTTTTATACTGCATTCGTTTGTAAAATATACAATAGTACTATGCAATTTATAACATACACAGTAGGGCGGTCATGTAGAATAATTTATTATACACTGACAAATTATTTTTGCATGATGTTATCTGTGAACTGGCCTTCACCGTCTGGATGTCAACTGGTGAAATAAATATAGTCATCTCATATCTCCTGACTTTCTTTTCATTCTATATATTCCTCATGAAATAATTTTCACTGATTGAGTGAACTGGATTTCAACTGCATAGGGTTCTACTTTACACTCCAATATATTCTTCTCTACTCTAGGCACAAGACCCGAAATTTTGGGGGAGGGGGCTAGTCAATTAGATTGACCCCAGTACACAACTGGTACTTAATTTATCGACCCTGAAAGGCTGAAAGGCAAATCAACCTCGGTGGAATTTGAACTCAGAATGGGAAGACAGACGAAATACTCATTATTTATATTTACATTTGACCAATATTTGTCCTCATCTTGTTTGTTGTTAACGCAACGTTTCAGCTGATATACCATCCCTTCAACAGGTGTCTTGGGGAAATTTCGAACCTGGGTTCTCATTCTTAAGGTATTTTCGATGTTGTTATTATTATTATTCAGGTCACTGCCTGGAATAAAACTCAGAATCTTGGGGTTAGTAGCCCGCGCTCTTAACCACTACGCCATATGCCCGTGTAAAATAATGTACATAATTCCTCATCTCTTAAATATAGAAATGTACCAGATGAAATACTTCTATGCCTTTCGCCTGGCACGCTAACGTTTCTGCCAGCCTGCTGCCTTACACTCCTATATATTGATTTACTACGAGGTTTGTAGCTGGTGTCCACTAAAGGAACTTTGTGATTGTCATAAATATATTCCTATAAAATGAATTGACATATAAACATCCTAAAATAAATCCAGTGTATTTAAGAGTTCAATTATTAAAACATCATTAAATTCCAATATACTATTACAATGTAGTTTTTCCCAAGAAATTCTCTCTTTTTGTTTATTTTTCTCTCTGTTGTTTCTTCTTCCTCTATCTCTTTTTTCCCCCCTCTCTTTGTAAGTCTTATTTTTTTCTCTTTTCTTCTTTCTGTATTATATCTAAAATTGTATCAGTATTTTGATTTCTATTTTTCTTCTTTTTCTCCTGAGGAAATGGATAATCCATCACATTCAAATTAATTAATTGCATATGCTAATTATGTAATTATATCAGTGATGATGTTTTTACTCCATTGAACCAGCTGTAGAGACCAAGTTTATATTATATCTAGAATTGTAATAGTATTTTGTTTTCTATATTTCATCCTTTTCTCTTAAGGAAATGGATAATCCATCATATTCTAATTAATTATTTATGTATGCTAATTACCATAATTATATAAATGATGATATTTTTACTCCATTGAACCAGCTGTAGAGACTAATTAAATTATATATTTCATGAAGAAATTTATGTTTTTCCTTCTTTTTATTATTCTCAATACACATGCACACTCACACATGCAGATATGTATGTGCATCATCATACTCATACACATTATCATTTTACTTCCCCTTTCCATACAACCATGGCTTGGCTGGGTTGTTTTTGCTCTTCTGAATGGATTGGATGACCACAGCATACTCGAAATTTTATCTTTGCCTTAGTTTCTACAGCTTGATACCCTTCCTAACACCAACCACTTTACAGAGTCACTGGTTTACATTTTTAACATGGCTCCAGATAGATGTGGAGTAAGAACATGATTGATATTAAGAGGTGAACAAATGATGAGAATGGGTGATGAATGTCAAATAACCAGTAAGGAATATAGGTTAAGTGTGTGTGATATATGCATATCTGATGTAGTTTAGAGATATCGACGATGTGATTGTTTAGTTTTAGAATGACATTGTAGGGTTGAAGTGAGTGGCTGGATCTGGTCAGTTTCAACATAAAACAGGTTGAACATTTTATTGGGTCTGGGGAAAGTCATTCTCTTTCAGTGCCCTGTTATTTAACACACTCACTGATTCAGTTTCCACTCATTTACTTATTTATTTCTCCTAAAAATTTTGTCGTGTCTTACGACCTTTTCAATATTGAAAAGGTTACATGATTAATTCAAAACAATATAAGTAAACCAGGGCAGGCCCAAAGGGAGGTCTGAGGGGCATGTTCCCCACCTCAAGAAAAGAAATGTGCCCTTCTAAATAATGTTATTACACCTTTTTCCCCTGGAATTGTATTCTTTTCTGACCTTGTGCCCTC
>NC_069004.1:8704360-8709069 GCF_001194135.2 Octopus bimaculoides | reverse complement strand
TATATATATGTATAATTATATATGTATATTTACTTACATACATACTTACTCACATATAAGTATAGTATATATATATATATATATATTAAATGTATGTTCTTGTGTTTGCATATGTATTTAGAGGTTTTCCATGCGTAAAGAACTGAAGTGCAAAAATTCATCTGCACGTATAATGCATCTGTCCATGTGTATTTGTGCATATGTGCACAGGCACATGCATCAATGCACATGTGCTATTTGGCTTTTTGCAAAGGCGTAACAAGAAATGAACAACTAGATGAAGCTGCCCCAAGGCACATGCATGAAAAGGTGTACTATTTCTTCTGGCTTATCATGCCTGTTTGCTAAGGCAGGGCGGTCACTAGAATTGCATTTTCCCTCCAGCACTGAGAACTCTTGCTGTGCCACTAGTGTTTTGTATATTGGGTTCCATTTCTAATTGTGATTATTTGACAATTTTATTTTGTAAACTAATAAGAATATAGTATACAGACTTCCTTATCCATACTCTCTCTATCTCTTTCTCTTACTTCCTCTTCTCTTCTTCTCTCTCTTTCTCCCCCCCCTCTCTCTCTCTCTCTCTTACACATACCCACCCATGCACACTTCATCGTTTATTCACACCAGTGTATGCATGTGTGTGCAAGTGTATGTTTATATAAATATATATATTTAGATAGATAGATAAATAGATAGATAGGTTGGTAGGTAGGTAGGTAGATAGATAGATGGATGGATAGATAGAAAGAAAGAAAAAGTTCTAGTTTAAGCAAAGTAGTGCAAAGGGAGATCAGAATATTAAACTAAAACTTCTGCCTGAGGGTGAAGTAGTTGAGAGGTAGAGAATTTAGCAAGATGGATGATTAAAATTGAGTGAATATGGAAGTAGAAAGACAGACAAATGATAACGAGCATAAAAATGCAGTTGTATGAAAAGTTATGGATACAATTTACATGACCTAATCATATAAATCAAGTCATATCTTTACAGCTGTTTCAAATGGTTGATGACTTGTTGATGTAACAATGCACATTATGCACACAAGGGCAATACTGAGCAATATCATAATTATATATTAAAGCAAAGTAAAGGATCAACTGGCACAGAGTTTGACAGTCCCATACAGCAAACCCATGACGATGAAGGGCAAATGTCTAATAATAATAATAATAATAATAATAGTTTAATAATAATCATTAATTGGTGCTATCATTAGTACTAAATGGCTGATACCAAAGTGGTAGTACTAGATGGTTGATGCCAGATGTTAACACCAAATGGTTGATAACAGAATGGTGATGCCAGATGTCAGCATCAAATGGTTGATACCAGATTAGTGGTGCTATATGGTTGATGCCAGATGTTAATAACAATTGGCTAATACCAGATTAGTGATGCCTTATCTGAACAGCAAATGATTGGTACTAGAATTTTAATGTCAGATGGCTAGTGCCAGGCATGAGCACTGCATGGTTGCTAACAGATTAGAGAAAACAGATTTGTGATCCCGATGGTTGGTACTAAACTGTTAACATTAGCAGGTCGATATCAGATTAGTAATGTTAGAATGTTAGCACCAGATTAACACTAGGAAAATTAACACCATAGGTGCAGGAGTGACTGTGTGGTAAGTAGCTTGCTTACCAACCACATGGTTCTGGGTTCAGTCCCACTGCATGGCACCTTGGGCAAGTGTCTTCTACTATAGCCTCAGGCCGACCAAAGCCTTGTGAGTGGATTTGGTAAATGGAAACTGAAAGAAGCTCGTCGTATATATGTATATATATATATGTATGTGTGTGTATATGTTTGTGTGTCTGTGTTTGTCCCCCAACATCGCTTGACAACTGATGCTGGTATGTTTATGTCCCCATAACTTAGCGGTTCTGCAGAAGAGACCGATAGAATAAGTACTAGGCTTACAAAGAATAAGTCCCGGGGTCGATTTGCTCAACTAAAGGCGGTGCTCCAGCATGGCCACTGTCAAATGACTGAAACAAGTAAAAGACCAGGTAGTTGACATCCAGTTAAAACGAGATGACTGACACTAGAATGTTAACCGCAAAACATTGATATTACAAAATAAACAGTAGTACATTGACACAAACAGATTAATACCAAAAGATTAACATCAGTAGTTTAACAATTGAGGATTAGTACCAGAAGCTTTGATACAAAAAGGGTTTACACCAAAAGGCTGACATCCAAAGACTGATACCAAAGTAACATTCTAAACATTGATACCACAGATCTAACATCAACAGGTTTCTGCCAGATGGTTAACATTCTGAAGATTGGCACTAGAAGGTTAACATGTTGTAGTTTTGCTTTCAGAATGTATACAATTACTTCTGATGATGTAGGGTAAATTTCAATGAGATATTTCCAACAATAAAATAGAAAACAACAAAAAACAAAAAAAGTAACAAGTAACCTTCAGTTTAAATCAAATGTGTTAGTCGTTGCCTAGTAAACACTGAACCATACAACCACAGAAGAATGTTCTTCCGGTCTTTAACATTGGTACAAATGGCTCTACATAATCTTTTATGTGGGTTTAGTTTCCTTTCTGCCACAAAATTCTCAAAAAATGATGTTTCTTTATTTTTATATACATTCACCTCTCCTGTCTCCATTTCTCTATACGTAGCTTTTTATCTTTTCTCTGCATGTTTGTGTGTGTGTATGTGTGTATCTGTATCCCTCTGTGTCTCTGGGTATGTAGCCAAAAGTGAATGTATGCATGTATGTATTTATGCTTCATTATATATCATTACAATTGTAATATATATATATATATTTCGTTTTTAGATTTTGTTTGCAAGATTCTTTATGTGAGTTCGTGTGTTGAAGCGTATTCTGTTGCATCTGGGGAGAGTCATTTTCTCTTTGCCTTATAATTTAACACACTCACTGGTAAAATTTCCACTCATTTCTTTCTTTATTTTTCTATAATTTTCGTTGCTGCTTACAATCTTTTCAATAGTTGTTGCAAGACGCAACGAAAATTGTCTGGGTGTGCTATCTGCCAGTTTCTTAATTCGCTTTAGCATAGCTGTTTTATTATTTTGTAATCATTAACATTATGTTAACATCTGCTAAGACAACTGATTCCTACAACTGTGCAGACATTTTTTTTCTCTGTCACAGATTATTATGTCTGCTCTGTTATGCCTACATTTTACAATGGTTTTGACATGAGTTTTCTACAAGTTTTCATTCATATTGTGGGTGAGTACGTTCTCTCTCTATCACTGCGACTTCTTATGCTTTAGTCTCCAGGACTAGCCTTTCTATGGATTGCAAATATATGTATGTATGTGTGTGTGTATGTATGTATGTATGTATGTATGTATCTATCTATCTATCTATCTATCTATCTATCTATCTGTTATCTATCTATCTATCTATCTATTTATCTGTCTATCTATCTATTTATCTATCTATCTATTTATCTATCTATGTGTATGTTGTGTGTGAATTGTGTATGAATGTGTGTTAGCATGTGTACATGCCTGTTTGTATGCATGAGCACTGCAGAAGTACAAATGCTTTTTTTTATTATTCATCAACATCCTTCCAAGGAGAGAGTTGCCTTCTAAGAATGAAACTGATGTTCCATCTCTAGAATTTAGATAACAAACTTACACATCGTTTTTCCTTTCCTTGCTCTTTCTCTCACTCTCTCTCTCTCACACACACACACACACACATACAAAACTACAAGCACACACATTCCCTGTCTCTGCCTGTCTCTCCCTCTCTCTCACTCTCTTACACACACACACACACACACACACAAACACTCCCTCTCCCTCTCTCTCTCTCTCTATCTCTCTCTTGCTCTCTCTCCCCTCTCCCTCTCTCTATCTCTTTCCCCCATCTGATCTCATTTCAGTTGGAAATATCTTCTAGAAAAATCTCCCTTGAAATATTCTTCAAGATATCTGAGACATTTTTTACATAAATGAATGTGGAACTGTATGGAATTACATTGGTTCCATTTGTTTTTTCTATTTATATTTCATTTCTCATTATTTTTTTTTTTTTCTTAATCTTCACTCTATCTTCAACAATCTCAGTCCTCAGTGGAATAATGAGTGAAGTTAACTGAGAGAATGGGGCACTGAAAAGGAAACGTTTTCACTATTGGGCTGGCAGAATCGTTAACCTCCTAGGCAAATTACTTAACGGTATTTCATTTGTTTTATGCTTTGAGTTCAAATTCCAACAAGGTCCAGTTTGCCTTTCATCCTTTCGGAGTTCATAAAAAAAGTACCAGTTGCACACTAGGACCAATCTACTCAACCTATCCTTCCCCTGAAGTTGCTGGCCTTGTGCCAAAACTTGAAAGCATTATTGTTATTGTTATTATTATTGAGTGAGAGATCAATGCGTGTCATCAAAGTGACACTGAGGTAAAATATACGAAGCCCATTATACCCATCATGACTACTCGTCTGATAAGGGTACACCAGACACATGCATCACACCCATATGTGCGCGACATGGTGATCTCATATCAAGATAAACAGTGCATGAGCTTGCAGGTGGGGCCCAGTTAGAATTTTTTCAGGTCGAGTAGCCCATCCCGCTCAAAACGGCCCTGAATAAGGTTTGTTTAAGGATGTTGAGCAAAACACCCATGTTTCCAAAGGTGAATTATTCAAATCCCAAAGAATTTCTCTCAACACATGGCTATGGTGCC
>NC_069004.1:8703209-8703480 GCF_001194135.2 Octopus bimaculoides | reverse complement strand
ATATATATATATATATATATATATATATATATATATATATATACACACATATATACGATGGGTTTCTTTCAGTTTCTGTCAACCAAATCCACTCACAAGGCTTAGGTCAGCCTGCTGCTATAGAAGACACTTGCCCGAGGTGCCACATGGTGGGTTTGAGTCCGGAACCATGTGGTTTGTAAGCAAGCTACTTACCACACAGCCGCTCATATATATATATATATATATATACACACACACACATATACATATACATACATCATATGTGTGT
>NC_069004.1:8692326-8703199 GCF_001194135.2 Octopus bimaculoides | reverse complement strand
GTGTGTGTGTGTATGTGTGTGTGTATATATATATATATATACACACATCCATACATATTTCATTTTTGTATTTGGTTAGCAAGATTCTTTATTTGA
The DNA here is from genome assembly GCF_001194135.2 of Octopus bimaculoides. Taxonomy (NCBI): domain Eukaryota; kingdom Metazoa; phylum Mollusca; class Cephalopoda; order Octopoda; family Octopodidae; genus Octopus; species Octopus bimaculoides. Next base: position 8,703,103 of record NC_069004.1, on the reverse strand, counting down.
ATTCATGTGTTGAAACAAATTTTGCTCAATTCCACTCATTTACTAAGCATCTGATTATTTAGTAAATGAGTGGAATTGAACCAGTGTGTGTGTTAATTATATTGGCATGATGACTCTCTTTCTAGGCACAACAAATTACATACATATACATTATTCAGTTTTGGTCGGGCCTCTAAGTTTCCTCTGATAGTTTATTCAACTAGTGTTTGCATATAAGCTCTCAGGTGAAACTTTAAAATTCCACACAAAATTAATTGAATCCCGACACCAATATTCAGCTGTGATTCTTAACATTGCTTTTAAATTTAGCATTTATATACCCGACACACACAAACACACACACACACACACACACACACACACACACACACACACACACACACACACACACACACACACACACACACACACACATGTAAATGGATAAACACAGCAAGTATTATTTCAAGACTTTTCCCAGAGAACAGCCAGGCAAGCGTAGGCACATAATTCTTTCCTATTTAATTCTTCTCTAATTTATTCTTAGCTGTTGAAATTAATTAAAAACCAGTCTTAATGTATTACATGTCATGCCAAGAAAACATTTCTCAATGAATTTCAATTTATTCATATTATTATTATTATTATTATTATTATTATCATCATCATCATCATCATCATCATCATTATTATTATCATTATCATTATCATTATTATTATTATTATTATTATTATCATTATTATTATTATTATTATTATTATGAGTTTGTTTTCTCTGAATATTCAGTTACAGCTTCTGTTTACGTTTTTGATTTTTGTTCATTTTTTTAATCTTTATTCAATGTATTTTATTGCTTTCTTTAATTTCTTTTTTTTTTTTATTCATCTATTTATTTATTTGGGGGACGGGGTTAAGTCGGAGGATTTTTCGTGGGTTTCTTATTGCACAAATAAAGTACTCCTTGTTTTAATTCTTTACATCCAAACATTTACAATAAATTTTTCTTTAGTCTTTTTTTGTGGGGGGTTTTTTTCCTACCAATTACTTACTGAAATAAACAAACTCTGACTTTAAGTGAATGAGGCAACTTCTCTGTGGTCTCTTGACCTGTTAGAAATAGGAGCCAAATCTTCCTCAAAACACACCCTCTTACTTACATTTAGATCTGTTATGAGCCCTATGACTCATTAGGTTGGAGATTGACTCAGTTTTTATGACATTTTAAATGGCTACAATTACAACACTATCCCGCCTGGATGAGATGCCAGTCCACCAGAGGGTTAACTTCCCAATTATTGCTGGAAATCTTTTACAGATGAGTGGATTGGTGCAACATGAAATGGAAGTTTTTCATTCAAAATCTCAAGGTAGCACCCAGTGTGGGAGTTGAAATTTTGATCCTGCAATCATGAGCACAGCACCTTAACCATTAGGCCTTGCACACTCACAAATCTTCCTCAAAACAAACCTTCTGCCATCTTTAAAAAAAAAAAACTGGGGATAAATTTAATTAAATAATAACAAATGTGTTCCTAGATCTACAACATAAATAAATAAATAAATACAGCTGGAAGGCCACAGGTGGAGTGGGTGCTGCCTTCCTTATCCTCCTCTTCTAAGTAACAATGGGGAAAAACAAACAAACGGAAACATCATCATCATCATCATTATCATCATCATCATCATTTAACATCAACAGTCCATACTGGCATAGGTTGGAAGGTTTGACTAGAGCTGACAAGCCAGAAAGTTGCCCCAAACTCCAGTCTGATTTGGCATAGTTTCTATGACTGGATGTCCTTCCTAACACCAACTGCTTTACAGAGTGTGCTGGGTGATTTTACATGGCACAGCATGGCTGCTTTTATATGACACCGGCAGAAGGACTCTTGGAGCTCAATCTTCTCCACCAGGAGGTATAGGCTCAGCATTTCTGTGGTGGAGCACTGGTCTTCTTGAGCACAGCAAGATGCCAGGCATCCCGGTCCTTTGTCATCTCACTGAAAGCCTCAGTGTCCTGAGATTATTCTTCAGTACTTCATCCCATGTCTTCTTGGATCACCCACTTCTGCATGTTCCATCTACTTTGAGAGATCAGCACTTCTTTATGGAGCTGTTGGCATACGTGTGAGATTTCATGCCCATGTCTGTATTTCTGTTCACACTAACTTGAAAAGAAAAAGAAAAAACGAGTCTTGTTTATGTTATATCTCTTTGAGTCCTGTAACTTAGTGGTTCAACAAATAGAAGTCAATAAAATAACTACATTCCAGAAAATAAATAATAGGCAGTCTACTAAACAATTGAAAGAGGTGCTCCAGCATGGCCAGAGTTGATGACTGAACCAGTAAAACAATAAGTATATAAGATACCCCAATTCCTATTTTCCTCTCCTTTGTATTCACTTGATTCTGGAAGCTGTTATAATTAATTGCTAATTAATTAATTGCTTATATTTACTGGGTATTGTATTGTTTGTGAGTGTGAATATATATACATATATATACATGCACACACACACACACACAAACGCACACACACACATATATCATTGTCAAGTGTCTGGCAGGCTTCCATGTGGGCTACATGGCCTGCTCTTGATCTGCAGCAGCAATGACGTATGCTGCATTAGAGGCTGTTTGGTACAACAGAGAAGTGATGTCTCTCTTATGTTTCATATTCTCCCTCTCTTGTTTCTCCTCAATGGATGGAATTACGAGGTTCTGCAACGCAACCAGTGCCATTTATTGTGCCACAGAGCCATTTCCTCCAAGGTGTCAACACACACATATATATATATGTATGTATGTATGTATTGTTAAGAAAGTCGGGTGTGTGTGTGCATACCATAACTTAATAAAGGAAAAAATGCATTGTAAATAAACAATGAGAAATAAAAAAATTTATATGTATATTAAGGGTACAACCGGATGGGAGACAGACACTTTATATATATCATCATCATCATCATCATCATTTAACGTCCACTTTCCATGCAAGCATGGGTTGGACGATTTGACTGAGGACTGGTGAACCAGGTGGCTGCATGTATATATATATGTGTATATATATATATATATACATATATATATATATACACACATAAACACATAAACACACACATATGTATATAGATATATATACATACATATACATACTATACTCCCCCCCCACTTGTTTCAGGCTTTTGACTGTGGCCATGCTGGAGCACCGCCTTTAATCGAGCAAATCGACCCAAGACTTATTCTTTAGAAGCCTAGTACTTATTCTATCAGTCTCTTTTGCCGAACCGCTAAGTTACGGGGGACATAAACACATCAGCATCGGTTCTCAAGCGATGTTGGTGGGGACAAACACATACACACATACATATATATATACATATATACGACGGGCTTCTTTCAGTTTCCGTCTACCAAATCCACTCACAAGGCTTTGGTTGGCCCGAGGCTATAGTAGAAGACACTTGCCCAAGATGCCACGCAGTGGGACTGAACCCGGGACCATGTGGTTGGTAAGCAAGCTACTTACCACACAGCCACTATATACAAATACATACATACATATATATAAAAATATATATGTATATATACATATACAAACATACATACATATATATGTATGTGTGCGTGTTTGTGTGTGTACGCATTGGTGCCACACAGTGCAACAGACTAGAACCTAGTGATAATCAGTGTTTAGTGACCTGAGATAGATTATGTCAGGAACCTACTAAATTTGAAATAATCTCAGAGGGTATGGAGTTCTGTAGAGAAGAACTTACCCACAGTGTTGGCATCGTTTTAGGTTTTACAGAGTCTCAGGGTTTGAGAAATGGAAAATTCGTTGTGATGCTGATAGGATGATTCTAGGGCATTGAACTACAAACAGTAATCATATAAAGATGTGTTTGTGTGCGTGTGTGTGTATGTCTGTAACCCTTCTTAATATCATACAATATCCCGTCTCAAAATTCTTGCTCAATTTAGTCACACAGGAATTGCATAGTAAACATGTTGATAAAAATGACCGAAATAATTCCTTCTCCAGCATGGTATATCTCATGCTACATCATTCTTGTTCCTAATTTAAGACTTTATCAAGGAAAGCTTTAACTGTTTGACATTAGTTCCATCTTAGAATGTTTACCATTTTACATATGGACTTTTATTTTCTGCTGTTGTTGTTGTTGTCGTCGTCGTCGTCGTCGTCGTCGTCGTCGTCGTCGTCGTCGTCGTCGTCGTCGTCGTCGTCGTCGTCGTCGTCGTCGTCGTCGTCGCCACTGCTGCTGCTGCTGCTGACAGGCAGTTTTGGTTCTGTGTTTTATCTTTTACTTGTTTCTATCATTGGACTGCAGCCATGCTGGAGCAATGTCTTCAAGAGTTTCATTGAACAAATCAGACTTAATAGTCATTTTATTTTTAAAGTCTAGTACTTTATTCCATTGCTCTTTTTTGTTGAACTGCTCAGTTACTGGAATGTAAACAAACCAGCACTAGTTCTCAAGCATAAATACACACACACATATACATACATATGTGAGTAAGTAAATATACATATAATAATAATAATAATAGTTTCTGATTATGGCACATAAGGCCAGCAATTTCAGGGGTGTGAGTGAGTCATTTACATTCACCCCAGTGTTCAACTGGTACTTACTTTATCAACCCCAAAAGGAAGAAAGGCAAAGTCAACCTTGGTGGAATTTGAACTCAGAAAGTAAAGTTAAATGATATGCCACAAAGCATTTTGCCTCGTGTGCTAACGATTCTGTCAGCTCTCAACCTTAATAATAATAATAATAACAAGAAAAAATGCTTTTAAATTGATGTATCAATACCAAGAGATGACAATGTTTCTCTCAAAGAAATGGAGAAGCTTTCAAAACACAAAGATCTGGAAATAGAGGTAACTCGAATGTGGAACCTAAAAACAGAAACAATTCCTTCATAATAGGAGCATTAGCTATGATAAAAAAAAAAACATTCAGACAAATACATAACAAAATTACCAGTACTTACAAGTATGTATAACATGCAGAAAATAATAGCACTACTAGGGACCACACACATCTTATGTGAAACACTTTCAATACAGTGAAAATAAGAGCATCATAACAAACCTCAGAACATACCCAAGGCACACAGAGCTGAATAATAATATTATTACAATAATAATAATAATAATAATAATAATAATAATAATCTTTCTACTATAGGCACAAGGCCTGAAATTTGTGGGGAGGAGACTAGTTGATTTTATCGACCCCCAGTATGCAACTGGTACCTATTTCATTGACCCTGAGAGGATGAAAGGCTGTGTCCACCTCAGCAGAATTTGAACTCAAAATGTAAAGACAGACAAAATTCCACTAAGCATTTTACCCAGCATGCTAACAATTCTGCCAGCTAACCACCTTAGTAGTAGTAATAATAATAATAATAATAATAATGATGATGATGATAATTATTAGATGGATAGAGGAAATAGGCATAAAACCCAGTTTAGTACAGCTGCAGAAAACAGTGTTATTAGGGACAGCTAGGATACTTAGGAGGGTTCTTGGCATCTAAGGTTACTTGCTGTAACTCGATAGGAGGGTTCTTGGCATCTAAGGCAACTTGTTGTAGCCTGATGTAAGGATTCTTTTCTTTTCCAACAGTTTAATTTGTTAAGTGTATATGAATAATAATAATGATAATGATAATAATAATAATAATAATAACAAAAAGCAGGAATTGAAACGTGACTTGCTTTACAAGAATTTATGACACACACACACCCTTCACAGCATGTGTCTTCTGACATTAAGTTTATCTTCTTTTTAGAGCTGTTGAGATTGTCTCGTCTGCAAAGCAATGCTCAGCTGTTTGGCTAGTGGAGACAAATATTAGCTGAACATATACATACATTCACACACACACACACACACGCACACATGTTTATGTTGGTATAACTTTGTGTTTGTGCGTATATATTTATTTCCTTTTTACAGTGTCTTCAAACTTTTGGCTTATTTGTTATCATCAGACTCATAATGGCAAGTAAGATGTAACTTCAAAGTCCCTATCAGCCTTTCCCTTGCAAACATAAATTAATAATGAAATAAAAATTAATATTGCAAAGTAATGTTTAATATTCAGATATTTTTATCATCATCCAGTGTTTTAAATCCAGGTTTTGTCCCCGTTAACAGGGATGGCCAGATCTACCTCAATGCCATAGCAACTGAGGCAGGCAGGTGCTGCCCACCCTGACCTTTGGGCTGGCTGATACCCATTTTCCTTTGCTATCATGAGGCTTTTTTGGAGCTGGATTTTCTACAGGGAGCATGCCCTTGCTTACCCCCAACCTCAGTTTCTAGACATGAGTGGTCCCGAGATCAAGGCCTCAACTATAATTTTTAAGAAATGTGGTGGAAAACTAGCACAGGGATGCAGGGACGCTACTCCCTGAGACCCCTTTCAGAGCCCCACTACCTTTATATATAATATGATATAAAACAAATATTAAGTGTGAGTGAGTGCATATAACATATGTGCATTGTCTGTGTGTGTGTATGTATGTGTGTGCGTGTAGCTTTTTTTTTTTTTTTTTTACCTTTTTCATTTTTTTCAGTCATTAGACTGCAGCCATGCTGGGACACCACCATGAATTTTTTTTTTCTTTTGGTCAAATGAATCGACCCCAGAACTTATTTTTTAAGCCTGATATTTATTGTATTGGGCTTTTGCCGAACTGCTAAGTTACGGTAACATAAACACACCAACACCCATTGTCAAGTGGGAGACAAACACACACACACCTGTCGTATATATATATATATATATATATATATATACGACAAGCTTCTTTCAGTTTCCATCTACCAAATCCACTCACGAGGCTTTAGTCAGCCCGAGGTTATAGTAAAAGACACTTGCTCAAGGTGCCATGCAGTGGAACTGAAACTGGAGCCATGTGGTTGGTAAGCAAGCTACTTACCCCACAGCCACTCCTACACCTCTTTTACTTGTTTTAGTCGTTAGACTGCAACCAGACTGGAGCACCGCTTCGAAGAATTTTAGTCAAACAAATCAACCCCATGACTGATTTCTAATAATATTTAATTATAAAAATATATAATAGGATTTTTATTTAACATTAAATGGTTATGAGAGTCCAGTAAAGTAAAATAAGAACCAAAGGGAATCCATAGGTTACAAATATTTGAGAACCATGGGTCTATATTACATTAAGGTTGGGCACCCTTTTCCCCATCAGAACTAAACAACACTCAATGCTCACTAATTAACCACTAATTTTGTGGGGTTTGATGAAAATGCTTCAAACATCCTTCTGAAAATTTGGGTTTGCACCCTCTAAGCAAATTTCATTCCTTTACTTATGCAATTAACTGTCTATCTATCTGTTTATCTAAGTAATTCGTTAATGAATTGTCTGATCATCTGGTACATTCTTTTCTTTCTCATATATTTCTATGGCCATTTTTTTTCTTTTATTTTTTAATTACCCATCTATCCATCTTATCTTCTCACTCTTCTTGGGAAAGTCATATGAACAGAATCCTCAGGCATTTCTTCCATAGGGTCTTATCTGAAGCAATCATCATCTTTCTGGCTGGATTTCTAAGCATGACCAATTGAGACTATAGACATCATCCAACCATCTCATTCTTGGTCTACCCCTAAGTCTTCTGCTGGTTGACTCAGCTTAAAGAATCCATCTTGAAATTCTTTCCTATGACATTCTAATCACATGGCCCTGGTACTGGAACTGTGACCTCTCAATGCAGATAAGTAGCAACTCAACTCCCTAATCGCCAAATTACACACTCTTTTGAGTAATGCTACTCCTGAAATCCTTCAGAGGAACCCAATTTCAGCCATTCATATTCACAGTCATTTTTAATTGTTTTTTTTAATTATATCTTTAAAATTTTATTTTGTTTTATTTTTGGCTTTTTCCTTCATTTGTGTGTCTTTTATTCGTTTTTAATTCTCAGTTTTTTTTTGGCTTTTGTATTTATTTTATTTTTATTTTATTTTATTTCCCTTATCTTTTATCATTTGCTTGTTTCAGTCATTAGACTGTGGCCATGCTGGGGCACTACCTTGAAGAATTTTTAATCAAATGAATCAACCCCCACCACTTCTCTTTCTTTTTTAAAGTCTGGTACTTTCTTTATCGGTCCCTTTTGCCAAACCACAAAGTTATGGGGGCATAGACAAAACCAACACCAGTTGTCAAATAGTGGTGGGTGACAAACACAGACACAAAGACATACACATAAATATATATAGATTTGTATATAAAATGGGCTTCTTTCAGTTTCCATCGACCAAATCCTCTCACAAAGCTTTGGTCGGCCAGAGACTATAATAAAACACAGTGCCACACTGTAGGACTGAACCCAGAATCATGTGGTTGCAAAGCAAACTCCTTACCACATAGCCATGCCAGCACCCTTGCTTTTATTTATTTTATTTTCGTTTTTCATTTTTATTATGTTTTTATTTCATTTTTCTGGAGAGGATTTTTATGAGTATTTTTGGGGTTTTCTTAGTCTATTTTCATTTTATGGTTTTGCATTTTCATTTTCTCCATCTTTCCTTCAAAACTTCCCCCTCCCTCCCTCTACTTTTCTTTTCAGCCCTCTGGTCTGTCCTCCTCCTCTGCCTCATCCTCCTCCTGTACAGCTTCACCTCTTCCCCCTCCCCGCCCCCTCTTGCCATTCTCCACTTCGTTTGGTAGTGTTGTTCTTTCTAATCTAGAAACTTATTCTCAAGGTAACCCAGTACTTTGGTGCAACATCCTGGTCTGTTTAATTGGTCTGGCATTTTTTAAGCCTTCCCTTCTTGCTAACTTGTGAGGAGAGAGAGAGAGAGAGAGAGAGAGAAGGAATGGTGTGGCAAGCAATGACAGAGAAAGTGACTGAAAGAGAGAGTAGCAAAGACAAAGAGAGAAACAGAGACAGACAGAGAAACAGAGAGAAACAGACAAAGAGAGAAACAGAGAGAGGATAGATGTGTGAAGGAGTAATTAAGTGGGTGAGTGTAGTTGACAGAGAGAGAGAGAGAGAGAGATAGAGAAGGGGGCATATAAGAGGAGAGTGATGGAGCAGGAGAGAAATGTTACAGACTGAATGAGAGAGAGGGAGAGAGGGGGGACAAACAGAAAGAAAAATAGATGAATTATAAAACAAAGACAGACAGCTGGGAAGATGGATAGAGACAGACTGAGAAAGAGAAAGAGAGAGAGAGAGAGAGAGAAAAGAGGACAGATGGATGGAAAGGTGGGTGTGAGTGAGAGTAGTTGTTAGAGAGGAGGAGGGCTTCTATGGTGGGAGTGTGTGAGTAAGTTAGGATAAAAGAGAGACAGGACAAATGTATGGAGAAAGAGTGAAGCTTGGTGAGATGGAGAAAAAGAGATGACAGAGCTGTGGATGGAGAATGAAGGAAGAGTGAGAGTAGGAAAGAATGTAGGAGAACAAAGGAGAGAGAGGAAGGATAGACGGGGAGTGAGAAAGAGAGAAAATGGTAAAGTAGAAGAAAGATGTACTGACAGATAGACAGACAAACAGAGAGAGAGAGAGAGAGAGACAGACAAATAATAGAAAGGACAAACAGAGAGAGAGAGAGAGAGAGAGAGAGAGAGACAGACAAAAAATAGAAAGGACAAACAGAGAGAGAGAGAGAGAGAGAGAGACAAACAGACAAAAAATAGAAAGGACAAACAGAGAGAGAGAGAGAGAGAGAGACAAACAGACAAAAAATAGAAAGGACAAACAGAGAGAGAGACAGACAGACAGACAGACAGACAAAAAATAGAAAGGACAAACAGAGAGAGAGAGAGAGACAAACAGACAAAAAATAGAAAGGACAAACAGAGAGAGAGAGAGAGAGACAGACAGACAGACAAAAAATAAAAAGGACAAACAGAGAGAGAGAGAGAGACAAACAGACAAAAAATAGAAAGGACAAACAAAGAGAGAGAAAGAGACAAACAGACAAAAAATAGAAAGGACAAACAGGCAGACAAACAGAAAGCGAAATAAACCATCAGAGCTAACAAACAGACTGCTTTGCATTAATTATTCTGGTTCATTACGTTCTGAGTTCAAATCCTACTGAGGTCAACTTTGCCTTTCATTCTTTTGGGGCGAAGAAAATAAAATACCAGTAAAGTATTAGGGATCAGTTCTACTCATTCACTCCTCCTTTCTATTTGTGTGTCTGGCTGTTTCTCATTCTGGAAGAAATCAACTGTGGTGAGGTCAGGAGAAGTATAGGCTGTCATCATCATCATCATCATTTAACATCTATTTTCCATGCTGGCATGGACTAGACAGTTTGACAGATACTGGCAAGGCCAGGATCCACACCAGGTTCCATCGTCTGTTTTGGCATGATTTCCATGGCTGGATACCCTTCCTAATACCACTTTACAGAGTGTACTGGGTGTTTTTTTATGTGACACTTGTGCTTTTTATATGGCACCAGTGCTTTTTATGTGGCACCAGTGCTTTTTATGTGGCACCAGCGCTTTTTACTTGGTGCCATCACCATCACTCTGCCAGTTTAGAAATGTCCAAGGCATGACACATGTTACATTGGCAGTCTTACAACTCGATCAAGGATGGGTGGATTTTTACCAAAGAAGCATAAATGACTTTGTTAATCAATTGACTGAATTGCCCTATCTCACAAATTACCTTCCACATAATAACAACATTCAATTTACTGAAACACCTATAGGTTTCTAAATACTAATTACATTTCTTGCATATTATTACAC
>NC_069004.1:8690101-8692062 GCF_001194135.2 Octopus bimaculoides | reverse complement strand
ACACACACACACACACACACACAGACACGCACGCATGCATGCATGCATGCATGCATGCATACACACACACACACACACACACATACACAGACACATCTGCACACACACATGCTCACATACACATAGTACCACTTCCGTTTATTCCTTAACCATATTCAATATATCAATACTTGAAACTAAGTTTTCCTCCTTTTATGACTCCTCCATATTTCTTTATTATTTTTAGGCGACATGTATGTGGTCAGAAATACAGAAAAATATGCTGCCCTGGCTGGACAAAACTAGGCAGAAGATGTAGTAAACGTATGTAGAACACCACTCAATATTTCTTGCATTCTTTGTTCTGTTACACCATTTCTTTGTTTCAATAAATTTCTTGTTGTTCTTGTTGTCTAATGTCCATTTCATTCTGTTATTTAACCTCTTTCAAAATTGACCCTAAATAAATCACTTCTGATTCAGCCTCAGTAGTATATACTGTGTACTTTATATTTTAAACTTTCTATCATAATTTTCTATGTATGTATGTATATAGTGAGAATTTACAAAAACAAAAGACCAAGATGGGTGTGTAAACAACAAAATGCATTAGTTTAATGCTCAGGAAGTGAGAAAGACTTTTATGTTTCGAGCCTATGCTCTTCAACAGAAAGGAATACAGAAATAAACAGGGAGAGAAAATTCAGCTGCAAATTAGTACCAAACAAGTTATGGTGCAGCTCTCTCCCTCCCTCCAGGAAAATAAAAAACATAAATGCCCCTACAATTCTCCCACCCTTTTGATCCAGCAGTGCATCCAGAATGTGATGGATGGAGGGAAGGTGAGAGAACTGTACCAGCACTCAGCTTGAACTCATTTTTAACTGAGTTGACTAGAGTAATGTGAAATAAAGCACCTTACTCAAGGACATAACGCTCTACCTGATTCAGGAATTGAACTCACAATGTATATGATTATGAACCAAACACTCTAACTACTAAGCTACATACCTTCTGAATATTAATATATTAATGAATTTCAAAAAATGATCAAGGATCCTTCCCATGCCACAACCTCATATGACTGATTTTCCAGTTTCTGTCGTGTGTTTATTCTCCCCCAGGACAGGATGCCAGTCTGTCACAGAATTACTTATTTTTACAGGGCAAGTTGACTGGAGCAATGCAAAATGAAGCGTTTTGCTCAAGAACACAAGGTATCACCTGGTCCAGGAATTGAAACCACAATCTTGCATTCTTGAGCACAACACCCCTAACCACTAAGCTGTGCACCCCCATATTAATGTGTTTACTGTAATATTAATGAATTTTCCAGAGTGGCAGCATATTTACAGGAGTATTAAAATATTTACCAGAGTATTAACCTATTTTCTAAAATATTAAAGTATTTATTAGATTATTAACATATTCCCCCTTAGTTTAGAAATGAAGTGTCAGGATGTTATTTGCTGAGTCACCAGATGCCAACTGCATAGTATGGTGTTTTGTGGTTACTGCAATGGTATCTGGTTGAATTAATGAATGAAAATATGTTTCCTGGCTGCATGAAGAAGTGACTGAACAATACCCACAAACATTTAACAAAAGTATCTATTGTCACACATAAAGACAATCTACATTAGCTTTTTACAGTTAACAGCAGCAATATGTTGTTGGCACTCCGTCGCTTACGACGTCGAGGGTTCCAGTTGATCTGATCAGCGGAACAGCATGCTCGTGAAATTAACGAATAGATCGATCTTAGCTGTTTGGCAAAAGAGACCAATAGAATAGGTACCAAGCTTAAAAGGAAATAGGTACCGGTGTCAATTCATTCGACTAAATTTCTTCAAGGCAGTGCCCCAGCATGGCCACAATCTAGTGACTGAAACAAATAAAAGAATAAAAGAATGAATTTTTATTATTTGTTTTTGTGTGTGTGTGCATGTGTGTGCTGAGTTCAAATTCCACTGAGGTCTGCT
>NC_069004.1:8687269-8689600 GCF_001194135.2 Octopus bimaculoides | reverse complement strand
ATGGTGCTCCCCCACTACTCCTGCTCATGATCAGAGATGCACATATTGTCAGCCACTAAGGGACATGCTCAACTGGTTAAAGTCAAGCAACTGACAAGCAAATCTGTGGTATTGAGCAGAATATTTGCTGTAGCCCATCTTTTATACCAAGACAAAACAATGTACATGGTAACATTTCCTATCAGTTAAGATCAGAAGCCATGAGAGCCACTGTCTGGCACTGCAGCAGGGCATTTATTATTATTATTATTATTATTATCATTATTATTATTATTATTATTATTATTATTATTATTACATAAGATTACTTGAGCATTGATGTCTTAGATAAATACCATATGTTAAAATTACAGCAAATGATGTTTATGCATATATATGTGTGTGAGTGTGTGTATGTATGGTTATATGAATGTAAGCATGCATGAATATATATATATATTTGTATGTAAACATATGTGTGTGTGTGTGTGTGTGTGTGTACTGTCACTGTCAATCATCAGCAATGTTGACTGCCACCATAAGTTATTTAGTCACTACTCCTTATGACATCTTTTGACAGGGTATGGATGTCCTTGACATTAAGGTTATATATCTTGTTTTTTTTTCAAACTTCCCCTTACATATGTCATTATATCAAAGGTGAAGTCAACAGTATTTTCTCTGCCCTTCATGTAGTTGTGAGTACAGGATGTGCTTGGACAGTTTTTCAGATGGCATTCGCATAACATGTCACATCTAATTCCTATTTTTTCACTTCCTAACAAAATCTTCCATATTTGGTAACCCACCTCACCCTAATATCTTATTACTGTGAACCATGTCTCACCAGGAAATTTTCCTTATTAACAGCGTTAAAACCTAAATGATCCTTATATCAACTACAAACTACAGAAAGAGTGACATTGACAGGGTCTGTCTCAAAAGAAAAGTGAGAGGAAGAGGGGACAGTCTTTGAGTGTGACATTCAGACAGTATTTGCTAAACAACATCAACAACAATAAACACCAAGTGCTCAAAGATGAAGTGAGTACCATGCTGCAGATTAGCAGCAAAAACTCCTTCAGAACCGTTCATTCCTTGATGACCCCCTCATGTTATGAATTTACATTCATGACCTGTAGGGACACTGTATTGCGTTATCAGCCGCAAAAACTCCTTCAGAAGCGTTCATTCCATGATGACCCCTTCATGTTATGAATTTGCATTCATGACCTGTAGGGACACTGTATTTCGTTATGCAACCATGATATACTACAAAGTATATTAAAGACCAATAGAATAAGTACAAGGCTTAAAAAATTAGTCCTGGGGTCGATTTGTTCAACTAAAATCCTTCAGGTCGGTGCTCCAGCATGGCCGTAGTCAAATAACTGAAACAAGTAAAAGAAGAAGAATTTGTGAGAATATGTGCATATTTCCATGTGTGTGTGTGTGTGTGCGTGTGTGCGTGTTTATATCTTGATGATTTAATTAACTTCTCTGTCTTTTGTTGTTTCTCTTCAGATGCATGTCAGGTCGACTGTCAAAATGGTGGTCGATGTATTGGACAAAACCGGTGCTCTTGTATGTATGGATTTGGTGGTCCGAAATGTGAAAGTGGTTGGTTCTCATTTTTATTTATTTCCATCAAAAATTCTGTTACTTTATCTTATTTATTTCATTCTTCTCATTTTCATGTTAGGTTCTTCTTCTTCTTCTTTTTCTTCTTCTTCTTCTTCTTCTTCTTCTTCTTCTTCTTCTTCTTCTTCTTCTTCTTCTCCTCACCCCCTTCTTCAATTTATTATTATTATTATTATTATATATTTGAATTTTGCTTTGTATTTCATTTCTCCTCTTTTTACAGATCTTCGAACTGGGCCTTGCTTCACACAGCTATCAAATTACCAGTGTAAAGGCCAGTTAATTGGTGTGGTGTGTACAAAAGCTCTGTGTTGTGCAACCATTGGTAAGGCTTGGGGTAACCCATGTGAGAAATGCCAGACAGAATCTTACCCTTGTCGACGAGGATACATTCTCAATGCTCAAGGAAATTCCTGCCAAGGTAAATTTTTCAATTTCAACTCAGTGCTTTCTCTCTCCATTTCTTGTTATATATAACACATTTTTAAGTAATAAGCTATAGATTTTCTTTAGAATTCAGAGCCAGTACTATGAGTTATGATGTTTTGTATCAGGGGCAGACTGAGCCGTTGGTCGACCGGGCACTGCCTGAGGACCTGTAGCTCTGAGGGGCCCACACAAGGACAAACATACACACACACACACATGGCCTCAGTCTAATGACTGAAACAAGTAAAAGATATATATATATATATATATATATATATATAT
>NC_069004.1:8685636-8686686 GCF_001194135.2 Octopus bimaculoides | reverse complement strand
CAATGAGTGCACAGCTATCCCAGGCTTATGCGTTGGTGGTCGATGTATCAACAATATTGGATCTTATGTCTGTGAATGCCGGGAAGGTCAAAGACAGAATCTTCTTACCAATCTCTGTGAAGGTAAGTATAAAAAAAAATAACCAAATATAATAACCTGCTAGAAAACAAATGGTTCATTCATCTATTCCTAATATATGGTAAAAAGGGGTTTCACTTTCCAGCCCCTGAATTTTGGCTGATGGTGTCCTGGAAACTGGGCGTTTGCTGATCATTATGTTGATTTTCACTTATTTTTGCTTTTTGTTTCTTTCTTTTTCTTGCTTAATTTTTTTCAGTTCTTCTGAGCATTCATCTCTGATGTGAGTTTTATTCTAACAAGCATAACAACTAGGCTTCCTGCTATACATCATTATTGATCTCGTGTCCTGTTGCCTCAGTGCCTTCAACTGGGCACAGCTCCACAAGGCTTTGATCAGCCCAAGGCTATAGTAGATGCTTGCCCAAGGTATCATGCGGTGGAACTGAACCCAGAACCATTTGGTTGGGAAGCAAGTTTCTTACCACACAGCCATACAGTTTGTGTTAGGTGAAGGTTTGCTTTAACAAATCTGTTGTCTGAATGGACTATGGTACAATAGCACATCAATACTTGTTCATTTGGGTGAGTATATTTGTGAAGCAAGTAGTAGTTTTCAACAAATGGAGTTAAAATATAAATTTAATGGATTTTTATTTATTTATATATTTCTTTGTTTTTTCCAGATATCAATGAATGTGGAGAACAACGAGGTGCCTGCCAGAATGGCCTCTGTGTTAACACAGAAGGAAGCTATTTCTGTGAATGCCATAATGGCTATGAGCATGGTCCATCCAAAACACAATGTGTCCGTGAGTATCTGTCCATAAGCATTCATCTTAATTCTTCTATTATTTTCATCAAATTTTCCAATCAAATCCAATATCCAATATCCACCAAGAATTTAACTTTAACAAGTTGCATAATTTTATAACGAACAGTGTGGTTGTGTGTGTGTGTGTGTGTGTGTGT
>NC_069004.1:8684820-8685598 GCF_001194135.2 Octopus bimaculoides | reverse complement strand
ATATATATATATATATATATATATATATATATGTATACACACATGCATATATGTGTTCGTATGTGTGTATGTATGCATATGTGTGTGTTTGTGTGAGTGTATGCATATGTGTGTATATGCTTGTGTGTGCGTGTGTGTATTCACATATATTTATATACATCTTTTTTCCTTCTTGCTTCCAGCTGTTCGTAAGAATCTGTGTTTCACCAAGATAAGAAACAGCCAATGTGTTAGTGCCATTCAAAATGCCAGATACTCCAGGAGTGACTGTTGCTGTAAACATGGCGGCAATGGTTGGGGAGACAGACACACTTGCCATATCTGTCCTTTAAGAGAATCAAGTAAACTTATTTTGTCAACATTTATGTTGATCTACTTTTTTTACTGTTTGTTTTGTAGGGGTTTTTCTTATTTTTATTGTATATCTCGCCTCTAACACCTATTGTTGCATTTGTTGTTTTTGTAATATATATATATATATATACATATATATATGCACATATATCTATGTGTGTATGTATATATGCATGTACACACTCACATACATATTTGCAGAAGCACACATACAAACACATATTGAAGCATACATATTGAAGCAAACATATATATGTATGTATAAATCTACTATATAAGTTACATATATATGAATATATATGCATATATATATGTGTGAGTGTGCATGTGTGAGCATATATATATATATATATATATATATATACATACATATATATACACACACACATACACACACGTATATATATATATATATATATATATA
>NC_069004.1:8682227-8684315 GCF_001194135.2 Octopus bimaculoides | reverse complement strand
ACAAAAATTCCCATCTAACAAAAAAAATGACCCTTAGTCACTACAGGAGTAATTAAAATCTCTAATTGATTTAACATTTGTTTTTCTTAAAGTTTTCATTTTACCTCTGGGTTCCATGATTGGGTTTCATGCCCTCATCTCACCTCACCGCATCTTACCCCTACCAACCCCCCCACATTTTTCTCCACAACCCTTCAGATCCTTTTACCAATAAATCACCAGTCTACTGGTTCACTGTTCCTAACTTGTGTGTACATGTATCCTCTCCTTCATACCCAAAAATATTTATTGTTATTATTAAATGTGGCAAGCTGGGAGAATCGTTAGCACACCAGGCAAAATGCTTAGCAGCATTTTATCCACCTCTGCATTCTGAGTTCAAATTCTGCTGAGGTTGACTTTGCCTTTTATCCTTTTGGGTTCAATAAAATAAGTACCAGTTGAGTACTGGGGTTAATATGACCGACCAGTCCCCTACCTTCAAACTTCAGACCTTATGACTATAGTAGAAAGGATTATTATTATTATTAATTTAGCATACCGGGCAAAATGCTTAGTGGTGTTTCAACCATCTTTATGTTCTGAGTTCAAATTCTACTGAGGTCAATTTTGCTTTTCATTCTTTCAGGGTCAACAAATTAAGTATCAGTGAAACCCTGGGGTCGATATGACTGACCAGTCCCCAACCCTCAAATTTCAGGCCTTGTGCCTTTAGTAGAAAGGATTATTATTGTTATTGCTATAATTATTATTATTTTTATTATTAAGGCAACAAGATGGCACAATCATTAGCACACAGGGCAAAGTGCCTAGCGACATTTCATCTGCCAATATGTTCTGAGCTCAAATTCCACCGCGGTTGACTTTGCCTTTCTTCCTTTCAGGGTCAATAAATTAAGCCAATAGTAGAAATTATTATTATTGTTATTGTTGTTATTATTATTGATGCAACACTCTCATGCTCTTGAGAAACAGAAAACTAAAACAATAACAAAAGGGAAAGCTAGGAATACATTCCTTCATGAAAGAAATTCAGCACGCACACATACACACACACACACAAACACAAGCACACGCACATACATACACAAACACACACACACACACACACATACTCAAGACTCTCTATCCCCTTTCCACCCTTTTCTACTTTCCAGAAATTGTTCCATATCTGGAACACTTTGACGATGTCAATTCCAGCTTTCTACTATCACCACCACCACTACCACCACCACCACAACATGCATCTAATATATCAAAGGGAAACAGTTAACGAAGTTCATTGCTAAAATAATGTTACCATGTTCACCTTCTGTTACAATACTTTCTTTATGTTGAAACATTCTAAAATCTCAACACAAACCCTGCTTATTTTACCATATTCCACTTGTGTTCTTAGAATCTACTTAGATTACCAAATACATTTTAACAAAAAAAAATAGGATCCGCCATTAACTTCCATAAAGTTTCTGTCTGTGTGGTGCAGGATACATTTTATCAAACCGTTGACACTATACACACACACAAACACACACATACACAAACACAAACATATACACGTATCTACAGATAGGTTATATACATATACAGATGTATGAATGTGTGTATGTACGTATGTATGCCTGTATGTATATATATATATATATATATATATGCACAGCAGCATGTATTAGAAACATAAGATAAATTAATTTCACAGAAAAAGCTATCACACTGTAATTTAACTACTTTAAATTTATCTTTCATGCATGTGTGTGTATGTATATTTATGTGTGTATGTGTGTGTATACATACACATATGTGAATAAATATATGCTTATATACATATATACATACACACACACACACACACACACACATATATATATATGTATGTATGTATATATGTATGTGTATTTATACATACATTTATCTCTCTATTTATATATATGTATATATATATATATATATATACATATGTATGTATGTATATGTATACATATGCACACACATGCATACATACATCTTTATGTATATGTGTATAAGATTCTTGAATTGAAGATCAAGGAGATCAGAAATTCAAAGAGGATTCAATATGACCATGTAATG
>NC_069004.1:8678493-8682217 GCF_001194135.2 Octopus bimaculoides | reverse complement strand
GTATTTTTGTGTGAGATGTATATATATATATGTGCATACACACACACACACACACATATATATATATAGTCATTATATGCAACCGAAGCAGTTAGATTGAACTTTCTGTATGTGTATCATACTTAATAAGAGATCTATACATATATGTATACATTTTAAAAATAACGTCGACCACTAACGTGGACAATTAATGCGCTAGAAATAGATCACATTTTGTGTCTATTAAGACCTAAAAAGTTCTCAACATGAAATATGTATACACATATATATATGTACATATATGTAGTTATATACACACATATACTCTGGGTGGGCTGAAAGCCATCCTCAAAATAAGTTCAACATGTTCCGGAATTGTCAAAGATATGCTTCAGTTATTCTAAAATTTACTAAAATAAATAAAATACTAATGAATACAATGAAGAATTATAATAATATATGAACAAAATTAAATAATTATAGTAATAATTGCAAATTTTGGCAAAAGGCCAGCAATTCCGTAGGAGGGGGAAGAGTCAATCACATCAATATGTACCATTAGTCAAGCAGTGGGGCCAATTTAACTAGTCAAGCACTGGGGTCAGCTAGTCCCCTCTCCCAAAACCGCAGGTCTTTGACCTTTTGTAGAGCGAATTATGAGTGTTTGTTTATTCTTTTTTTCTTTTTGTTGTTTGTTTCAGACGAATACTTGACTCTCTGCCAGCTTGTAGAACCCCTCACGATTGGGAAAACAGGTGAAAGCTGTCAAAGACATGGAACATGTCTTAATGGTCAATGCCATAGAGTTGGCAGAAAATGGAAATGTCAGTGCTATACAGGTTTCCAGAATGTCAATGGATCGTGTATAGGTACGGGAAAATCTTCTTATAGTTTTTTGTTTCTTTGTTTTTTGTCTATTTCATCATCGTCGTCATTTAACATCCACTCTCGATGCTGGCATGGGTTAGATGGTTTGACTGGAGCTGATGAGCCAGAGAGCTGCACCAGGTTCCAGTCTGATTTGGCATGGTTTCTATAGCTGAATGAGATGCCCTTCCTAACACCAACCACTCCAGGAGTGTAATGGGTGCTTTTACATGCCACCAGCATGGGTGCTGTTTACATGACAGCAGCAACGACCGCAACTACCATTCACCGGTGCTATTTACATGGCACCAGCAACAATCATGACAATTCACAGGTACCTTTTACATGGTACCAGCAATGAGCACAACTATGATTCACAGGTGCTGTTTACATGGCATCATTAATGACCATGACTACAACTAAAATTCACATGTGCCATTTACAAGGCATGGGCGACGGTCCAACTCCGATTTCACAGGTGCCATTTATATGGTATCAGCAATAGCCACAACTGTGATTTCACAGATGCCAGTTACATGTCATTGGCATAGATAGATGGATGATGTATATGTATGTATGTATGTATGTATGTATGTATGTATGTATAGACAGGCAGGCAGACAGACAGGGAGGGACAGACAGACAGACAGAGAGGAACAGACAGACGGGGAGTGACAGACAGACAAGGAGAGACAGACAGACAGGAAGAGACAGACAGAGAAAGAGAGAAATAGACAAATAGAAAGACAGACATGCCTTTTTCAATTCCCGAGCATTATACTAATACATCTGTTTGTTTACTACACCACCTGTCTTCGTCTGTTGTTTTTTTATGAATTCTCCCTATAGATAGATAAGTAGACAGACAGACAGACAGACAGACAGACAGATAGATAGATAGATAGATAGATAGATAGATAGATAAACAAGCAGAGACATAAATATGTTAATGAATGTATATTTATATTTCAGACATTGATGAATGTCTAAACAATGTATGTAGACGTGGTGAATGTACCAACACCGATGGAAGCTTTATTTGCACCTGCTCAGATGGGTTTGTCTTGGACAAAGATGGACGAACTTGTACAGGTAAGTTAAAATTCCAATCTCAGATGTCATGTCTGATTGCAGTGAAGCATTTATGCAGTTTCTTGGCAGAATTGTTAGCACATCAAACAAAATGCTTAATAGCATTTCGTCAGCCTTTACATTCTGAGTTCAAATTTTGCAGAAGTCATCTTTACATTTTATTCCTTTGGGTCAATAAATTAAGTACCGATCAATAAGATAGGTACCAGTTAAATACTGAGGTTGATGCAATCAACTTACCCTCTTCTCCAAAACTACTGGCCTTGTACCAAAATTCGAAATGGGTATTTATATTTAATCTATGATATCAGAATATATGTCTATAATTTATTGGTTTCAAATTTTGGATCAAGGCCAGCAGTTTCAAGGGAGAGTGTTCAATTTTTACTTACTTTATGGACCCAAAAAAGGATGAAAGGCAAAATTAACCTTGGCAATATTTTAACTGAGAATGTAAAGTCAGAAGAATTGTCATAAAGCACTTTTTCCAGGCCAGAAAAATTATGCCAGCTCACTACCTTATGTGATTTATTGCATTTATGTTTTATATTAATATCTTTCCATATTGATATTTTCTTCTTTTAGTTATTATTGTAATACAGTTCTATATTTAAGAGATGAGGAATTATTTACATTATTTACATTATTTACATTTGACGGATATTTCTCCTCATCTTGTTTGTTGTTAACACGTTTCGGCTGATATACCCTCCAGCCTTCGTCAGGTGTCTTGGGGAAATTTCGAACCTGGGTTCTCATTCCTAACGATGTTACTATTATTATGGCGTAGTGGTTAAGAGCGCGGGCTACTAACCCCAAGGTTCCGAGTTCGATTCACGGCAGCAACCTGATTAATAATAGTAATAATAATAATATAATAATAATAGTAACATCGTTAGGAATGAGAACCTAGGTTCGAAATTTCCCCAAGACACCTGACGAAGGTTGGAGGGTATATCAGTCAAAACGTTGTGTTAACAACAAACAAGATGAGGACAAATATCCGTCAAATGTAAATAATGTAAATAAAGTTATTATTGTGTTTTTTATTGTCATTTCTTTAAAAGTCTTCTGGTTTCAGTTTATTATTTGTTCATATTAAAAAGTTAAGGAATTTACTTTTGGTCTGCCCCATGTATGTTTTCGTTCTGCAATATTTCTCTAAAGGTTTCCACTTCTCTCTTTTTAATCAGATATGAACGAATGTGAAAAGGAAAATATGTGTCCAAACGGTGTTTGCCAAAATATGAATGGTTCCTACAAGTGTCGATGTAACCCAGGCTTTCGACAGTCACCAAATCAACAAGTCTGTTATGGTAAGTTCCAGCCATGAATTTCCATTGTACCATAAATCTATCTACATCCTGACTACAATCATAACATTGGAAATGTATTTATTCTATGTATTTGTGTGTGTATATATATGAGTGGAGTGCGTGTGTGTGTGTATTATATATGTACATATGTATACATGTATGTATGTATGTATATGTTTAATTACACGCACACATGAACGTACATACATCCTCCCTCCACATACACCATGAACACATACGTCTTAAATATTCCCACCTCACCCATAATTTATTATTTTTTTTTCCTTTCAGATATCAATGAATGTGTAAACAATGGCAAACTCTGCTTAAACGGAGCCTGCCACAATACTCCTGGTAGTTATTACTGTGAATGTAAACGAGGTTTCAGTTTATCACCCGATGGAGCGTTTTGTGTTGGTAAGTTAATTGTTGGCATCAAATTTCGCTCTGGATGTCTAATGTCATTTTTT
>NC_069004.1:8665074-8678393 GCF_001194135.2 Octopus bimaculoides | reverse complement strand
ACCTGAAATCCTTTGAGGTACCTAGAGATGGCACTCATTGAGTCACTAGGGTTGTTGATGATAATCTAGACTTGCTGGATGAATTCAGCCATCTTGATGATGTTTGACAGCTAAGAATGGTTCTTTTCTTTAATCATGGATGGTATGTCCACACTGCAGTCCTCCAGCCATTTCCCAACACAGACATGCCTTTTATTTTCTGAACCAGGATGCAGTCTGCTACAGAATACAAATATAATTTAATGATGTCCTATTTTTCAAAGTGACACATAACTTACTTTAACAACTTCGCTGAGGCTTGCTGCTTGATGCAAGCCTATGAAGTCATGCTCATATTACTTCTTGAAACAGCTGTCGAGATAAGACTTTACATAATTCTTCTCTTCTGCTTTGTTTTCTTTTCTTTTTATTCTGTAATCTGTAATTTGTGTTCCATGCAAATATATGTCTCAAGCTTAATCCTGTATATTATCCTTATTACCTCTGTAACAGCCTGATAAGGATTGTTCTTATGGTTAACTTTCAATGCTGAGGCACTGGCACTAGATGAAAAGGTTGGAATTTAAGTTCCCATCCATTTGAGCATCACTCTGTGTTATCTATATTCAGCTTATTTTACCTTCAGTATTTGTATGTATCTATGTGACTCATTTATTATTGCAGATGTCAATGAGTGTGTTAACAACCCCAATCTCTGCACCAATGGAGAATGCATTAACACGCAAGGAAGTTACAAGTGTGAATGTTACAGGGGTTACATCCTCCAACCTGATGGCAAAACCTGCAGAGGTAAGTAGCTAACAATAACAACAGCAACGACGACATCAAAACAACAACAAAAACAACAACAACAACAACAACAACAACAACAACAACAACAACAACAATAATAATAATAATAATAAAAACAACAACAAAGTATCCAGTACTTGCATATACTGAGCATACAGAAAATAGCACATCAAAGTGTTGTGGCAGTGGTAGAAATGACAGTGTGGTGACAGAAGTGATAGTTGCACTGGTGGTGGTGGTGGTGGTGGTGGGTGAGTGAGGAATTAGTGTTAACAGCTACAACAATATCAGGAATGATAAAGTGAGACACAGATAAAGCCTACCCAACGTTTCAAATCTTTAAACACACACATACACATGCAGACATGCACACAACACATACGCACACTCGCAATCACACAAACACACATACAGGCACACTTTTACCTACTCACATACACACTCACAAACAAACGCACATACACACATATTCACACATACACACACATACATACATACATACATACATACACATACACACACATACTCTCACACATACACATACAAATATTCACACATACATACATACATACATACATACACACTCTCACACAAATACACACACACACACACAGTCACACACACACATGCACTCACATACACATACACCATAAAATAGTGCTACTAAGCCCTGCACACCTTGTATGTAGAGTACTAATGCACAGCGTGTTGAAAATATTTTTCATCCCACAGATACTCGACGAGGACTCTGCTACACCCAAGTACATCGTGGTCAATGTAGCAACCCATCTTACAGTCCGATGACCAAATCAACATGCTGTTGTACAGAAGATAATGCCAATAATGGTTGGGGAACCCCCTGTGAGATTTGTCCCAAACCTAATGATAGAGAGTACAAGACAATCTGTCCACATGGACCTGGGAAAGATGGAAACGGTGGAGGTAAGAAATACAATAATTTGCCATAGTTTTTCTGTTTCTTATTTTGATGAAAAGTTTCTTTATATGTCTAGGGAGAGTCATTATGTCAATATAAATTAACACACAAATCGAAATCGTAATTGAACCAAATTCGATGACCGGCACCCATGCCAGTGGAGCACTCACAGCACTCTCCAAGCATGATCATTGCTAGAGCAGCTTTCTGGCTTTCATGCTTTATTATTATTATTATTATTATTATCGTCATTATTATTTCATATATGCTCAACAGATTAGACTGTTGGAAAAGAAAAATTCCTAACATTGAGCTACAAGTAACCTTAGATGCCAAGAACCTTCCTAAGTATCCTAGCTGTCCCTAATAACACTGTTTTCTGGAGCTGTACTTCTATTATTTTTATTATTTTTATTATTATTATTATTATTATCATCATCATCATTAAGATGGCAAGCTGGTGGAATTATTAGCACACTGAGGAAAAAAAATTTTTTAAAGGATCCAAAAAAGATTAACTCATTTTTTTGTTTTTTTTAAAATTTTTATATTCTTTATCATCTCATAATTATTTCTTATAAGATATCTAATCAATGCTAGTTAGTTTGTTAGTGCATTAGCACTATCTTATCTACAATTTATTGATGAACCATACACATTTTCTATTTTCAAACAGGTATTAATGAATGTGCTATGTACCCTGATGCCTGTCAGAATGGTGCCTGTGAAGATTTAGATATGGGATATCGCTGTATCTGTGATTCTGGCTACAAGATGGACGACACTGGCAGAGCCTGCGTAGGTGTGTATTTAAAGTGTAACCAATGGAAAAACTAATACTACTGACTAACACTGAGTTTATAGTAATTAAATCATGCTTTACTCTTTACTCATATGAAGGTTGAAACATAATACTATGCTTTGAAGATAAGAAAAGTTATCATGATAATGTTATAATTTTTAATCAACTTGTCAAATATTAAAGCAGCCACTACTTTTGCTAAGAAGTAAGTCCATTCTATAAGACAGACTATTATTATTATTATTGCTTTATTATTATTATTATTATTATTATTATTATTATTATCGTCATTATTATTTCATATATGCTCAACAGATTAGACTGTTGGATAAGAAAAATTCCTAACATTGAGCTACAAGTAACCTTAGATGCCAAGAACCTTCCTAAGTATCCTAGCTGTCCCTAATAACACTGTTTTCTGGAGCTGTACTTCTATCATTATTTTTATTTTTATTATTATTATTATTATTATTATTATTATTATTATTATTATTATCATCATCATTAAGATGGCAAGCTGATGGAATTATTAGCACACTGAGGAAAATGCTTAGCAGCATTTTGTCTGTTGCTACATTCTGAGTTCAAATTCCGCCAAGGTCAACTTCGCTTTTCCTTCTTTCGGGGTCAATAAATTAAGTACCAGTGGGATCGATGTAATCAACTAGTCCCCTCACCCAAGATTTCAGGTCATGTGCCTTTAGTAGAAAAGATTGTTGTTGTTATTATTATTATTATTATTATTATTATTATTATTATTAAGGCAGCAAGCTGGCAGAATCATTAGCACGCTGGACGAAATGCTTAATGGTATTTCATCCATCTTTACGTTCTGAGTTCAAATTCCACTGAGCTCGACTTTGCTTTTCATCCTTTTGCGGGGAGTCAATAAAATTAGTACCAGTTACACACTGGGGTCAATGTAAATCGACTTAATCCCTTCCCCCAAATTTGAGGCCTTGTGCTTCCAGCAGAAAGGATTGTTATTATTATTACTATTATTATTATTATTATTATTATTAAGGATCAATACATGTTCATTCATTTCAACATTATCAAAGAGACAAAGACTGCAAGACCATCTGCCATTGTTCTTGCTATTGTTATTGTCAATGTTGTTATTGTTGTTGCTGATGTTGCTGTCGTTGTTGTTGTTTTTTTTATTGTAATATTCCATTCCTGCTGCCAATGTCTCTGTTTTCTTTCTGTATCCAGACATTAATGAATGTGCCGAAGATAAATATATCTGCGATGGTGGCAAATGTCGTAACTCACCTGGAAGTTACACCTGTATGTGTCCCACAGGATTTATACAGAGCAAAACTACAAAGATGTGTGAAGGTATGTCTTATAAGCCATAGTTTACTGTACACACACACACACACACACACACACACACACATGCATGTATGCACACACTTACACACATAAACATACATACATACATATACATGCCAAGCTGTATCGGCCCCTTTGCCTTTCCCTTGGATAACACTGATGGTGTGGAGAGTGGAGGCTGGTATGCATGGACGACTGCTGGTCTTCCATAAACAACCTTGCCCAGACTTGTGCCTGGGAGAGTAACTTTCTAGGTGCAATTCCATGGTCATCCATGACCAAAGGGAGTCTCCGGTGGTCATCATTGTTGTCATTGTTATCATGATGACGACGATGTGGGTTCCTACAGAAAAGTGTTTTGCAAAAATAGGACCATATTCTAAATGGAATGCCAGTTTCACCTCTCCCAAATTTACCTGAGGTACTTTCCTCTCATGGTTACATTCTCATCCAGAAGTTTTAATTCTGAAGTCAATTAGAGAGGAATTCACAATTCTGAAGTCAATTAGAGTCATCCAGAAGTTAATTAGATAGGAATTCATTATACACACTCCAACACAAACTACATTAAACTTCTACTGGATAACCTCAAGAGGAACATTATGATAGTGAAATGGTTCCAGTCTGTTTTTATTGTATATAATAATATCAAGATGTGCAACCAGATGGAAACTCTCCTTCAGTCATGTACCATTTCTTAAACATCTTGCTTCTCTGGGAAGCCCACAAGATTATCCACCATCTTTCCAACAATGACTTTGGCCACCTTTTTAATTGCAATATCTTTTTAATTAATCAGAAATAGAATTTAAATATATATTTGAAGCCCCGTCATTGAACCAAATTCTCCACTGCTATTTTTTTAACAGATATCAACGAATGTGAGTCATTCGATACACTTTGTGTTGGTGGCAACTGTGTAAATTTGGCAGGAAGTTTCCGCTGTGAATGTACAGTTCCTGGAACAGTCTTGGACTCAAGTGCTCGAGTTTGCATAGGTAAGTTGATAAAACTTCATTTTTTAAAATATCAGTGAACAAAAACAAAACTAACTAAACCTATACTTAAGAATGGTGTATTTATGTTCATTTTTCTGTTTTTTTATTTTGAATTTGTTTGTGATGAAAACAGCATGGCTGAGCAGTGACACCAATGGTACTACACACTTGGGCTGAACAACAACAATACTAATTCATTTAACAAAACTTACCAACCAAAGGGGCAACCTCTATACAGGTCACTTAAGCTACAGAAATAGCAGCCAAATTTGCCTCAAATCATTCCCTATCATCTATACACGTGAGAAGGAGGAAAAAGCAGAATGGTCACAG
The DNA here is from genome assembly GCF_001194135.2 of Octopus bimaculoides. Taxonomy (NCBI): domain Eukaryota; kingdom Metazoa; phylum Mollusca; class Cephalopoda; order Octopoda; family Octopodidae; genus Octopus; species Octopus bimaculoides. The sequence continues at coordinate 8,673,193 of NC_069004.1, read as the reverse complement.
TTGGGATGTCTCTGACCATAGCTCCCTTCTATGAAGACAGACCTAGGCTAAACAGCACCAATTTACAATGGTTTCTATAGTAGAATACAGTCTTGAGTCCTAAGACTGACAGGGCTGGTAATTCAGTCCCCATGCTGTTAAAAGTGACACCAGTACATCACAGAGTTATTTATTTACATCTGAATAGATTGGAGCAATGTGAAATGAAGTGTTTTGCTCAAGAACACAATTCACTGCCCAGTCCAAGAATTGAAACCATAATCTTGCAGTCGTGAGTGCAATACCTTAACCACTAGGACATATACCCTCACACAATCGTTTTCATGAGAACAACAAAACAAAACTTTACTGTTTCTTTTACAGACAACAGGAGAGGTACTTGCTGGAAGAAAATTCATAATGATCTTTGTGAAGACAATATCAAAGGAGATACACTTCGCTCTGAATGCTGTGGTACTTTGGGTAAAGCATGGGGTAGTCCTTGTGAACGCTGCCCTTCTCAATGTAAGTTTGATTTTCACTTTAAATAAATTTAAAGCAAATAATGTAATTGTCTATTTTTTAAAATTTGGCTTTTGTCTTTGTTATTTTGTCCGTGAGATTCGGATTGTATTGGAAGCCTTCCACTGAGGAAGCATTGTATACTGAAATCATATGGTGTAGCAGTTCCAGGTGATTCTCATCTGCTACAATCCATATATCTGTGCTTTTAGCACAGTATGTCTATATGAGAGGATCTCTGAAGGCAAATATCATAGTATCCAGTGACTCTGTTAATACATCCATGTTTAATTGGATATAAAGATTGCCTTCATACATGCCACATACATGCACATACACGCACACACACACGCACACAGATATCTATAAATGAACTTGATTAACAATATCCAATAATCAAACAGCAATAAATGCAAGTAGAATAAGCATCATCAGTAATGTATGATGATTTTTCTCCATCCTTATTCTCGTTATATACCTGAGCTGTTCTCTGTATCTTCTCTTTGTTTCCCAGCCTCAAGAAACTGTCCAAAAGGTTATGCAATCATATCTGGGGTCAAATGCACAGGTAAGTTCACAAAATCTCTAAAGAGAAAGGGGAGCAGGGCACAAGAAACAGTTGAGATGGTCACAGTTGGAATGCCGTTGACCATAGTTCTGTTCGGCGATGGTTGAGTTAATAATAATAATCATTGTGATGATGATGGAGAGGGTCATGGTGAGGATAGTGTAGGTGATGGAGGTAACAGTGGTGGTGGTCATGGTGGTGATAATGATGTGTGTAATTTTGATAATGGCAGTGATGGTATTGTGGTAGTGATGATGATGATGATGATTGTGATGGTGAGAGTGGTGGTGAAAGTGGTGGTGGGAGGAAGAGGAGGAGGTGGTGATGATATTGAGGGTGACAGTAATGATGAGGATGATGATGATGATGCTGGTGGTGGTGGTGTTGGCAATGGTCGTGATGTTGATAATAATGGTGATGATGACAGTGTTGGTGGTAGTGGTGCTGGTGATGAACATTGTTAATACAGTGATGTTAATAATGATGGTAGTTGTGTTTGTGGTAGAGATGGTAGTGAGGAGGAGGGGGAGGAGGAGTATGATGATGGTGACAGTGGTGGTAGTGGTGGTGGTGGTGGTCATTGTCGTCGTCAGCATCATTTTTGTTGAGGCGACAGTGGTGGTAGCAGCAGTGGTGACGATGGTCATGGTGATGATAACGACGATGATGATGATGATGGTGTGTTTCTTGTCTTTCAGATATCAACGAATGTGATGTCCTTCCTGGCATTTGTCAGAATGGCTACTGTATTAACACTGATGGTTCGTACAAATGTAATTGCCCCGAGGGACTGTCCATTGACCAGTCTGGTCATCGATGCGTTGGTAAGGAGCACACTACTTCATTACTGACATTGTTGAGTCAACAAACAATAGTCTCAAATTCATGCAAACACACACATAGATTCATGCACAAACACACTATAGTTTGCACATGCATACATACATACATACATACATATGTACATGCATACATTCGTACATACACATAGATTCGTGCACAGAAACACACACACAAAGACACAAACACACATATATATATATTTATACATATATATATATATATATACACACACACACACACACTCACACATGCACATAAACATGCATGTACACCTAAGAAACACGCGTGCACACACACACACACACACACACACATATATATATATATATATATAAATATATATATACATTCACACATGCACATAAACATGCATGTAAACCTACGAAACACACATACACACACACCACATGTATACCTATCTCAAACAACTCCTTACCTTTCTTATTCCAGATTACCGAAAGTCCAGTTGTTACCTGGAATACAACCATGGACGTTGTAGTGGAGAGTTATTTGGTCAATTCCACCAAGCCATTTGTTGTTGTTCAGTTGGTACAGCCTGGGGATCACCCTGTAATTCTTGCCCACAGCCTGATTCTGGTAATTTATATATTTTAGGGGATTTTGTTTCATAATCTTTTTTCTTTTATTCTTTTACTTGTTTCAGTCATTTGACTGCGGCCATGCTGAAGCACCACCTTTAGTCGAACAAATCGACCTCAGGACTTATTCTTTGTAAGCCTAGTTACTTATTCTATCGGGCTCTTTTGCCGAACCGTTAAGTTATGGGGATGTAAACACACCAACATTGGTTGTCAAGCGATGGGGGGAAGGACAAACACCAACACACAAACATTTGCAAAGAAGTCCACAGATGTTGCATGTATGAGGATTATGGGTCAGTGCAGGCGATATATTTGCTGCTACCTTTTCTCCTTTGCCTCGCACCCCTAAGCCTGTTACTGCTGGTTGCAACAAAGTTTCTTCTACCATTTTGACACGACAATCTCCATTTTGTTCACTCCAAGGCTGTTTGCTCAAAGTTGCTGTAAGCTATATTGACTACTGAGATACACGCACACACACGTGTGTGTGTGTGTGTGTTTGTGCAGGTGCGTGTGTGTATGACAGAATTGATAATTACAAGGCGGCGAGCTGGCAGAATCGTTAGCGTGCCAGGCGAAATACTTAGCGGTATTTTGTCTGCCGTTACGTTCTGAGTTCAAATTCCGCCAAGGTCGACTTTGCCTTTCATCCTTTCAGGATTGATAAATTAAGTACTAGTTACGCACTGGGGTAGTTATAATCTAGCCTCTTGTGGGCAATAAAGAAATAAGAATTGATAATTATTGTAAGATGCATAAATCAATATAGTATTTAAAACACTGATTGGAATAAAAGTTGTCCACTGCAATATCTCATGTATTTTTCTTTTGTGTTCTTGTTTTCAGAGGAGTACAAGCGTCTTTGTGAACGGAGAGGATATGCTCCAAATTTCAAAGAACAAAAATTGAACTTTTTCAAAGGCAAGGAATTTTTTTTTACCATTTTATTACCTATCGAAGGATTTGAGGCACTTAATTTTCCCTGGTTGAGTCATTTTTATTAATTAATACTCGTTTATGCAATTATTCATGTATACATTAATTATTTTTATTTTTACAGATATTAACGAATGTCTGGAGATTCCTGATATCTGTAGCAATGGTGTTTGTCACAATACCCCTGGTGGTTTCAACTGTGACTGCAAACAAGGTTTCGCCATTGACGGGAGAGGATTTAACTGCACAGGTACGTAAATACCAGGAAATAAAACCTCAAGAACTATTTAGTTCTTTATGATGTTTTACTTATCTTCACTATCAAGACCAAGCTGGAATACCATCATCACATAGTTTCATAGACTTTTTAAAAATTTATTTTAGTTATTAACAACTGACAATATATTAAACTGTCAGATAAATTCGTTTGTTTCTTTTATATTTTATTTTATTTTCTATGTCTTTCCATTGTCATTTGTCTGAGAAGAGGTAAAATTTATTCAAAATTTCAAATACAATAAACAAAAGTTTCAGGAAAAAAAATAGAGCTACAAAAAAAAAATTATATATAAAAATATTTTCTGTGTTAATTCAAATAACATTTAAGCTAACTTAACCCTTAAGCATTCAGATTATCTCTTATCAAATGTAATGCTTAATTATTCACAATGTTCTGAATTATCCATGTACTACTTCATTGCTTTTAGGCTTTGATGATATGATTGTTTGTTTTTAGAATAACATTGTAGGGTAGGTACAAGAGGCCAGACCTGGTTAATTTGAGCATAAAGCAGATAGAATATCTGGGCCAGATATGGCCGGTTTAACCCTTTAGCATTCAGATTATTCCATCAAATGTAATGCTTATTTATTCACAATGTTTTGAATTAACCATGCACTATCACATTGCTTTGAGACTTCATTGAATAACATTGTAGGGTAGGAGCAAGAGGCCAGATCTAGCCAGTTTGAGCATAAACCACACAAGTGGAATATTTGGGCTAGATGTGGCTTGTTTAAATGCTAAAGGATTAAATAAATGGAAAAAAATACAAAAAGCAATGAATTTATTTTGAAACCCAATATTTTGTAATACTCTTGAACTATATACCAGTTGAGTACTGGGGTCGATGTAATCAGCCTACCCCTCCTCCGAAATTTCTGGCCTTGTGCCATAATTTGAAACCATGATTTCAGGTAATAAATAAGGGGGCAAGCTTTTAGAATCATTAGCAAGCTGAACAAAAGGCTTAGAAGCATTTTGTCCTGCTTTATGTTCTGAGTCTAAATTCTGCCAAGGTTGACTTAGCCCTTCATCCTTTCAGGGTCAATAAAATAAGTACCTGTTGACCACAGAAATCGATGTAAATCAGCTTACCTTCTCCCCCAAAATTTCAGGCCTTATGGCTATAATAAAAAGAATCAGTCCAGAAAAGAAAGCAATGTCTCTATACTTTATGAATGAGATCATAAAAACACTGACAACAACAACAATAACAACAACCGCCATTGTAAAAACCTTTGTTTTTATTTTGTTTGCAGACATTGATGAATGCCGTATCTCTTTTGGAGTTTGTGCAAATGGTACCTGTGTCAATACACCTGGAGCTTTTACCTGTGACTGTAACGAAGGTTATGAAGGAGTCATGATGAACCAGATGTGCATAGGTAAGTGTTCTATTGTCAAATATATAAAGAGAATCTAAACAAGAACCAATGACTTTGTTTATAATTTCAGTGAACAAGCTGTTTTCTGATCAGTGCTGATATTTTCCAATCAATAATAAATTATTTGCACCGTGAACAGCAAGATCTAAGACTTTGACGCACATATTTATTCCAGCAGATTTGAATGCAAATATTCGTCTTGTTTATTTTACTTTTGATTTATTTTTATTTTTATTTTGTCATTTTTAGATGTGGATGAATGTGCACGACGCCAGCCTGCTCCCTGCCGTGGAGGGACTTGCGTCAATACAGCTGGTGCCTTTGAATGTCTATGTCCTGCTGGCCACGAGCTCTCTCCCGATAAAACAACTTGTAATGGTAAGGTAATAGTTTTCAACTAACGTACTTTTTTTTGTTACTGTTATATATTCTTTCACTCATTGGCCCTTGAATTAGTAGACATGCATAGTTGTAGTAGTAGTAGTAGTGGGGGTGGCAGCAGTAGTGGTGGTGGTGGTGGTGGTGGTGGTGGTGGCAGCAGAAGCGGCAGCAGCAGCAGCAGCAGTAGTAGTTGTAGTAGTAGCAGCTTCACAGCTTGTAACTCTGAGTTCAATTCTTCAGCCCCAAAAATAACTGCAGTCAATGGAAAAAGACTGACCGCTGTGGTCATTGTGATGATGATAAATAATTCTGAATGTTACAAGTAATTAAGGCAGATAACCCATTGAAGGATACTTCTGATCGTGTAAAAACCAAAGAATTCATTCATTCAGCTAATCATGGAAGAATCAAATCTGGAAAGATACACATTGATGTGGCTTTCATGCTTCTCGTCTGTAGCCATATTCTACCAAACACCTCTACTTTTTCTCTCACCATATTTTATCAAACATCATCATCGTTTTCCCATCTACCTTTCCATGCTTGTATGAGTTCTTCTGGTCACCAACCTTCACATGTCTCCAAGCATGGTAATATTCCCCTTATGGCTGGGCATGTTTTTTTGCAGAAGGCTAGAAATAGGGGACACTGTTCGTATGATGGTCACATATATTTACTTCCACCAAATGGCATCAAAGCAAGAAGATACACACACACATACGTACATACACACACACCTGCACGCACCCACGCACCCACACATACCTGCACACACATACACACCTGCATATGCACATATACACCTGCACACACACCTGCGCATGCACACACACACACTGTCAGACGCACTCACACATACACACATATACACACACACAACCTGAACACACATACACATACCTGCACACACACACACACACACCATATTCCTGTCATTTTCTGACAACCAAATCTATTCACAAAAGCTTTGGTCAGCCCACAGCTATAAAAGAAGACACCTGCCCAAGGCGTCGCACACTGAGATTGAACTCCAAACCCAAAACCACGTTTTTTGGGAAATGAACTTCTTAACCACAAATCCATGCCTGTGTTTCTTCAAACATATTCTTTCGCAGCCACATTCTACCAAACACCTATATCACTTTATAATCATATTCAGCCTGCCTGGCTCTTGTGGTACCGTCCCACCCATGCTAGCATGGGACACAGACGTTAAATGATGACAGTGATGATGATGAGGATGATGATTCTACTAATCAGCCCCAATACATTCTTTATGCCCATATTCTACCAAACTTCACAGCATATTTTTCTTTTCTATTGCAGACGTTGATGAGTGTTCTACCGACAGCGCCATCTGTTCCAATGGTATCTGTACAAATTACATGGGAGGTTATCAATGTAGCTGTTTCAATGGCTATGAACCAAATCCACAAAAGACTTCATGTACAGGTGAGTGTTTCTTCTTATCACCATTGCTTTAACGTCCATTTTTCCATGCCTGCATGGGTCAGATGGAGTTCATTGAGGTAGATTTCTCTACAGCCAGCTGTTGCTTGACTTATTTCTTATTACCAAGTAAGATAGCATTTCCTAATGACCAGACACGTTTTTATGGAAGACTGGAAATGAACGACACAGCTGGCATGACAGTGACACTTATTTACAACTATCGCAATATCGCAAGACGAACAGACATAAATACACGCACACACACACATGATGGCTTTCTTTCAGTTTCTGAAAGACTATACTAAAAGACACTTGTTCAAGGTGCCTTGCAATGGGGTGTGCCTGTGTATGTGTGATCATGATGATGATGATGATGATGATGATGATGATGATTCTACCAACCAGTCCCAAAGTGCCTTGCAATGGGGCTGAACCAGGAACCATGTGGTTGGGAAGTAGACATCTTAACCACGCACCCAAGCTTTCACCTATGATAATAATTAATATGGAATTGTAATTGTAATTTTTGTCATTGATAATGATACCAGACTTCTGTATACTGATTATGTGTTGACGTCAGACTCGTTATCATTATTATTACTATTATCAGAGCAGTGAGCTGGCAGAATCGTTAGCATGCCGGGCAAAATGCTTAATGTCATTTCATCTATCCTTACATTCTGAGTTCAAATTCTGCTGAAGTCAGTTTTGTCTTTCATCCTTTCAGGGTCGATAAATTAAAAACCAGTTGAACACTGGGGTTGATGTAATTGACTTTCCCCCTCCACCAAAATTGCCGGCCTTGTGCCAAAACTTGAAACAGTTGTTACTATTATCATAATTATTATTATTTTTACAGATATTAACGAATGTAAAGTGAACCAAGGTGGCTGTTCTTCTCTCTGTGTTAACACACCTGGATCGTGGAACTGTGGCTGTAAGATGGGATTCATGTTGATGCCAGATCTCAAGTCCTGCCAAGGTAAACCATTCTTATTTTGTCACCATTATAAGCTTGTCCCTTTAACCTATGTCTTAGTATTCTATAATAATTCCCGTAAAATATTTTGTAGGAACATTAAATCGACCCTTCTAATTATTGCCCCTAGAAAAATGAAAAGATCTGAACTCATATATATATATATATATATATATATATATATATATA
>NC_069004.1:8649713-8662951 GCF_001194135.2 Octopus bimaculoides | reverse complement strand
ATTGTATATATATATATATATATATTGTATATATATGAACACACACGTGTGTATGTGCATATATATTGAGTACTTTTTTCGGTTGTTTGTCCACCCAAATAAATATATATATATAACAAGTGTGTGATTATGCCTCTGTGTGTGTGTGTGTGTGTGTGTGTGTGTGTGTATATGTGTGCACACGAGCATGTGTGTGCACAAGTGCATGTGCGTGCGCACGTGTGTGTATGATCATAAAAGAAATATTTCAAATGCTGTGTTTTTCACCAACTCTGAAATTCATCTTAATTCATTTTTGAGGAATCAAAATTAAATTTTCTCTGTCCCTGTTTTAATAAGGAATTCCAACCATGCTTCAAGAACACAACACGCAGCCCGGTCCGAGAATCGAACTCACTACCTCATGATTGTGACTCCAATGCTCTAACCACTGAGCCATTCACCTTCACCCATAACAACATTCTTTATTTCATATCACTACGATTGTTCCCCCTTTTTTTACACCCTTTTTTTTTAAAAATCATTAATTACTACAAATTACTATTGAATCTGTATTTTTGGCTTTGAATTATTTTCTCATTTAATTTAATTATATTTCAGATATCAATGAATGTGAAGATCCCAACATCTGCCGTACTGGGACTTGTGTCAATACTCATGGATCATTCACTTGTAAATGTAATGTTGGTTATTCAATGCAGAAAGGAATTGGAAATGGCTGTTTCGGTAAGAAAACAAAAAAATCTTTCTGTCTTTTTCTCCCCCAACTCATTTATCAGATCCAAGTTCTGACTTCTTTTTGTCTCTAAACTTTGGTTCACTTCAGAATAATGTTGATTCATTTTAGCCAATGTATGTTTTTGTCTCTCATTGTCAAAGCTCTTTCATCATGCATCCAGTGACTCACTTCAGTGACCCCTCTATCCCACATGTCACCCATCCTGATTCTCTTCAGCGACTCTCTACTCCACATGTCTCTTCTTGTTCTGCTTATTCCATGAATATGTGACATGGGCCAGCTCAAAGTACTGGCAACTCAGACAGTTGTCCGAGGTTCCATGTGCTAGGGGGCGCCAAGGAGGGAATGACAAAGACAAGGAAGTTTCCATAACTGTCAGCTTGTACATGCTGGAGTTCAGCTTGCCCAGGGCGCCAGCAGCCCTAGGGCCAGTCCTGTGTGTGACGAAAGGGCTTTGACAGGAAAACTAAAATAATAATAATAATAATAATAACATAGCTGAAGTAAAGACCAAATATGTAGTGTGTGTGTGTTTAGTTTGTAAAATATGGCCATCCCCAAGTATAACAATATCTGTTTCAACACAGGAATTCACATCAAGAATCTTACAAAACAAATTCATAAACATAAATCAATTAATACCATCTTTCTTTTAATGAACAGATACTGATGAATGTGAAACTGGAGAGAACACCTGTGATAGAAATGCTAACTGCATCAATACTGAAGGTTCCTACAAATGCGATTGTAAAGTTGGTTACAGAGAAGTGGGAGGCAAATGTAGAGGTAAAGTATTTCACATTATTTTGATTCTGTGGTGAGGTGTGATGGTCATGGTGAGATACGTTTGTCCTATGTTTTTCTTGGTGTGTGTCCCCACATGTCATGTATTGTCCCCTCTTTGTTCGCTCAATTGATTCCATCGCTACAGGATCACAGTTGATGTTGTTACCCCTTCTCATACATTCTGCTATTGATTGTACTTCCACTACAGCTATTTGATCCTAGTTTATGGCTATTTGATCTGTGTTTCTATACTGGTGCTTATGAAATAAGCAAATTATAAAACTTGACATATTCTAAGTTCAAAGTTAGCTGAAACAATATATTTCAACAAAGAAATGTAACAAAAGATTTTCAAAAATACTTTAATAGAAAAATGAAGGGGGGAAAAAATCTAAAGAATTTTTTTTTTATTTTACTTGTAAAAAAAAAAAATGGTCTTTTATATTTTTTGTCATTTCTTGTTTTCAGACAAGAATGAATGTGTTCGAAATAATGGTGGCTGTCATCCTGATGCTGATTGTATTAACCAAGTTGGTTCCTTCCGTTGTGTCTGTGAAGATGGATTTAGTGGAGATGGTTTCACCTGCACAGGTATGTCTCTTTTCATGTACTGAGGTCGATTCCTTCAACTAAAATTCTACAAGGCACTGTCCCACCATGGCAGCAGTTTAATGACTGAAACAAATAAAATTAAAAGATAATTTGTACTCATTTAGAGCAATTAATTATTATATTATGACTCATGAGTTTGCAAAAGAAATGTATGATTGTACTTAAATGATGAGGACAATCATGATGATGATAAAAATAATAATCTTTACTATTTTAGGCACAAAGCTGAATTTTTCGGGGAGGGGGGAGCAGTCGATTAGATCGACCCCGGTATGTAACTGGTACATAATTTATCAACCCCGAAAGGCTGAAACGCAATACCACAGATTTGCTTGTCAGTTGTTTGACCTTAACCGGTTGAGTATGTCCCTTGGTGGCTGATGATTTGTGCATCTCTGATCACGAGCAGAAGTAGTGGGGGAGCATCATAGCCATGTGTTGAGAGGAATTCTTTGGGGTTTGAATAATTCACCTCTGGGAATATGCATGTTTTATTCAACATCCTTAAACAATCCTTATTCAGGGACTTTTTGAGTGGCATGGGCTACTCGACCTGCAGAAAATTCTAACTAGGCTCATACACTGTTTATCTTGTCTTGATATGAGATCACCATGTCGCACACATATGGTTATGATGCATGTGCCTGGTGTACCCTTATTGGACAGATAGTCATGATGGGTGTACTGGGCTTCGTATATTTGAACCCCAGTGTCACTTTGATGGCATGAACTGCTCTCTCACTCAATAATGATAATAATAATAATAATAATGGTCACAAATAAGGCGGTGAGCTGGCAGAAACGTTAGCACGACGGGCGAAATGCTTAGCGGTATTTCATCTGCCGTTACATTCTGAGTTCAAATTCTGCCGAGGTCATCTTTGCCTTTCATCCTTTTAGGGTCGATTAAATAAGTATCATTTACACACTGTAATCAATGTAATCAACTTAATCCCTTTGTCTGTCCTTGTTTGTCCCCTCTATATTTGGCCCCCTGTGGGCATTAAAGAAATAAATAATGGTCACAAATCTGGGGAGAGGGATGTATAGTTGATTAAATGGACTCCTATATTTGACTGATATTTTCTTCGTCAACCACTGATCCTCAAAACACTGAGGATGAAACGATTTTGCTTGTCCTTTCTAACCTCTGATATCCTTCACTATCTTCTGATATTGTGACCAGTGAAAACAGCAGCAGCAGCCACATGGCCCCCAGTTCAGGACCCTGCAGTTGATATTACTCCTGCTATGTTTTTCCTTTCATGTGCTAATGAGTAAAAAGCCCTTAGGTGACCTTTACTACCACACATGTAACAACTAGGTCCTCTGCACTAATCTGATTGACATCCCTCCCTCTTTTTCACTCTTACTATGAGGTACAATTCTGAGATAACCTTGTGGTATTTGGGATCACTAAGACCTGGACATCTCTGCAAACCCCATTCAACCACATGTCATCGTGGATCACCGCCGCACCCCTACATTGTGCTGTAAAGATGACTCAAGCCAAAAAGTCAGTGTTACTATCAGTATCTTTGTTCATGGTCCTTATGCTTCCTCTATGGTATATCCTGTATACAGCTGTGTAGTACATAAGTCCTGGCAGCTTCTTTGCCTCATCCTCAGTTTTAAAAGATTGGCACATGTTCCCATATACCCTGTTCCTAATGTGATTTACTAAACTTACAGATAACTCAGATGCCATTCAACTGCTTTTCTCTTGTATCTTTCTTTCCCTCCTCTCCTTCCAATTTTATCTCTGCATTGTATTGATGTTCTGTTTTTTTTTTCATTGTCTTTACAGATGTTGATGAATGCTCTCTGAATCCTTACCTCTGTGAACATGGTCAATGCTTTAACTACGAAGGGGGATACAAATGTGAATGTGACATGGGTTTTACACCAACAGACAACGACAGAGCCTGCATCGGTAAGTTATGACCTGTATGCTCTAACTCAGTTGTTTGACATGACTTTCGATCCAAAGACATTTTTTTATGGGATTGGTAGTAAGGAGAGCAACTCATCTGCCCATATAGAATCTTACATCAAACAATGCTTTCCACCAGGCAAGATATGACAATATATAAATACAGTATTTACATCGATAAATGAAGGGGTAGACATTTATATAAAGGCACAGTGGTTGTGAGGTTAAGATACTGAACTATTGACCACATGATCATGAGTTCAAATCTTATACTGCCATTATGTTGTGTCCTTTCAAATTACTTCGACTATTTCGTTTATGCAAAGATTTGAAAAATTGATGTAAAACATCGAACTATTATTTTGGAAACAAATTTAAGACCAGTTCAAATACATTTGAGAGATATTTCTCAGCTGTTTATCATAGAGAAAAATTCTTGTTTAAGGCAAAAAGATGCTAATACACTATAGTCAGCTCAGAGCACCCTCTCTTGAAATGATGGATGCATGCATTTGTAATGACAATATATGAAAACAATATTTGCTTGACTATTAATATAGCCATTTATTATATATCAATTATGTTGTTACAATATTGAAGATGATTATAATATTAGTCACGACAATATATAAGAAGTATACAACTGCAATGAATTGTTTGTTTGTGCGCACACTTTGTTATGTGTTGATGCAGCAAAATATTCTCCAATTCCATGGTTAATTGCATATATTAATTAGCTTAGCTTCTTTGTGGCTGGTATGGAGAAAGACATAGTAAAAAGAATGTATGCAGTGAGAGAGGATAAGAGGTTTGCCTTTGCATGTATTAAATAGCACATTGACAGAATTGCTATCTTTCCAGACACGAGTGACCAAAGAGAAGGAAAATAGCAAGTTATAAAAACATGAGTAAATGCTTGTGCTTTTATAACTTGCTGACCAAAGTAGGTTGAGCTAAAAACCATAGGGTTATTTGTCCTTAATCAGAATTGATCAAGTAATGCCTCAAAAAAGATCAAAAAGTCAGCACTTTCTCATTAATCTCTGAGTGCAAAAAGGCTGAGACAATAGACAGAGGATTTGTTTGACAATGAGGGAAAATGTGGATTCAGTTTTGAATTCTGTTTGCTGCACATTTCAAATTCTTATTTCTGGTCGTTGATGGGAATCTTTCTTGATGACAAACTGCAGTCAAAAGCCTTTTAACAAATTCAAATATCTCTTAGGCATATTTGAAATAGCCTTATTTTATTATAATCTTTTTCACTACCTCACACATCTACTAACAAATTATTTTGGAAAATTTATATTTCACTTTTTCCCACCTGATTGCTAGATATCATAGTGGTTGTGGTAATGGTTGCAGTAGTGTTGGTGGTTTCTTGTTCATAATTGCCTTTTTTTATTTTCCATTTATGATTTTGTTTTTTATTTATCTTCTTTTTTTTTTCAAGACATTGATGAATGTGTCATGTTTGAGAATCTATGTGTCAATGGAAAATGTCAAAATGGTGTTGGATTATTCAACTGTATCTGCAACCAAGGTTACCAAGTTGACCCCACCGGAGGAAACTGCACTGGTAGGTATGAGGGTGGGCTAAAAAATTCATTGGCTGACTATGAAGGAGTGATGCTAAAGCTTTGCATGCATTCATTTCAACTCTCCTTATTAGTAACTGCATTGTTTCTTTCTAGGTAAGAAGACTTCAAATGTAACTAGTAGCAACTTCTCTTCAAAATAGACAAAATTTGGCATCATGGGGTTATCAAGTACCTGTAGAAAAAGGGTTTAGCCTCCAATGACTTTCATGCAGACATGGTTGCTACATTAGGGAATGATGCTCCAGCTTTATCAACAGTGCAAAAGAGGACAACAGAATTTAGGAGGGGAAGGGAGAGTCTTGCTGATTACCCATGGTCTGGACGTCCTGCAACTGTCACCACCAAGGAAAATCTTGATTATGTTCACTACATGATAATGGATGATAAGCGATTGACGATAAATCAAAGAGCCAATGTTATTAGCATATCCCATGATAAAGTCAAGAATATCCTGCACAATGAACTTGACATGACAAGGGTTTGTGCTTGGTGGGTGTCACATCTTCTGACATCTAATCAAAAGCACACTGGGTTGATCACTTCATGGCAAAATCAGACAGTGTTTGAGGCAGGTCCAGCTGGTTTCCTTGAACGTTTCCTAACCCATGATGAGTATTGACTTCATCTCTTTGAGCCAGAGACAAAGAGACAATCCATGCAGTGGAAATACCCTTCCTCACCTGCTCCAAAGAAGTCTAAAGTCATTTCATCTGCAGGAAATGTGATGGCCACAGTTTTTGGAATGCAAAAGGCATTGTGTTTATTGATTATGTTTAAAAGAGCCACACCATCGATTGAGAGTACTACGGCAACTTGCTGAGACAGTTACGAAAGGCTGTCAAGACTGAAGGTCCAAGGAAACTGGCAAAAGAGGTCTTGTGTCATCAGGACAACACTCTAGCACACAAGTCCTTGCTTTCATTGGCTGCTGTGCATGATTGTTGCTTTGAGCTGGTTGATCAGCCACCCATTCTCCTGATTTGGCTCCATCTAACAATCATCTGTTTCTCAACATGAAAAAACACTTCGCTAGCAACCAGTATTGCTATTATTATCGTAACTATTGTTGTTGCTGCTGTTCTTGTTGCTGTTGTTGTTGTTGCTTATACTTTTTAAAAGCCTTCATGGTTTTTTTGGTTTTTTTGATAAAGTTATGTCTATTGTTTTGTTTTTGTTTAATTACAGACATTGATGAATGTAGAATTCCTGACAATTGTCTTTATGGTAATTGCAAGAATTTAGAAGGAGGCTATGAATGCCATTGTCCATTTAACTATGAACTTAATCCTAGTGGAACTGGATGTATAGGTAAGCAAAATCATCTCTTTTATTTTTATATTAAACTAAATTTCAAAAGATATTTCTTCTCAAAAGAATTTTCATTTCAGATTTAAATTCAAGTATTAGAGCCTTATTAGTCCAGCCTCTATTTTTTTACCTGTCCAGCATGGGAAACCCTACAAGGAGCTGGCACTCCACTCGCTCGCATAGCTCTCAGGATCATTAAGAAACTAAGTAGCAAACAAGAAAAAGACCTCTCATCTGAGACAGGGAGGAGAACCAAGAGAAGTGATCATGAGCCAAGTGAGAGGTTGGATTATGATAGAAGAACAGGGATAGCTGTCCTACAAATGAGAAGATACTTGGCTACCCCATTAGGGCAACAAAGGGGAGGAAGATAGGAGAGAGTTAGGGGAAAAGATAGTGACAGTCAGAGTAAAAGAGATTAGCACTAGCTCCACTTGTCTGTTTTGGCATAGTTTCTACAGCTGGATTTCCTTCTAATTATAGCTACACCAAAATCTTTGGTATCTTCAGTAAATTTACCTTTCAAATGGTATATGCAGTAAATCAATTTTTAATCCTTGTTTTTGCTATTTCCCCAGACAAACGCCTTGGAACATGCTATTTTGAAGTTGAACGTTACCGCCAAACTCTACAATGCTCAACAGAATTGTCATACGATTTATCTAAAGCCACCTGCTGTTGTACTGTTGGCCAAGGATGGGCAGAAATTCCTGCACGTTGTGAAGCTTGTCCCTTGAATGGAACTCGTAAGTTATAAATCTCCTCTTTTACAGCTGGTATTTTCTTCATAATTTAAATTTTTATTCGCTATGTTATCATTATAGTTATTACTATATACTTACTATTATAATGTAGGGGTTGGTAAAATGAGATACCAAATATATATTGATCGCATTGACTGACCATTTCACTTAAAAATTGCTGGTCGTGTGCTTGAATCAAAAGTAATCACTATTATTGAACTGGCAGAATCATTAGCATGCTCTTCATTACGTCCTAAGTTCAAATTCTGCCGAGGTCGATCTTACCTTTCATCCTTTTGGGGTCAAAAACATAAGTACCTGTTGAACACTGGGGTCAATAAAATCGACTCATCCCCTCCCCCAAAATTGCTGCCCTTTGAAATCATTATTATCATTATTATTATTATTATTATTATTATTATTATTATTTAAGGCAGTGAGCTGGCAGAATCATTAGCATGCTGAATGAAATGCTTAGCAGTATTTCACCCATCGCTATGTTCTGAGTTTGGAGGCGCAATGGCCAAGTGGTTAGGGCAGCGGACTCGTGGTCATAGGATCGCGGTTTCGATTCCCAGACCGGGTGTTGTAAGTGTTTGAACGAAAACACCTAAAGCTCCACGAGGCTCCGGCAGGGGTGGTGGTGAACCCTGCTGTACTCTTTCACCACAACTTTCTCTCATTCTTTCTTCCTGTTTCTTTTGTACCTGTATTTCAAAGGGTCAGCCTTGTCACACTCTGTGCCACGCTGAATCTCCCTGAGTAATCAGTAACTCCATTATTTAATATTATTTTTATTTGTTTTCTTCCCTCATTAGTTGAACACAAAAGTTTGTGCCCAGGAGGTCCTGGCTTCCGACCAAACATAATCACAGTCATTCTTGAAGGTAATTAAAATCTATTTCATTGTTATTAATTAGCATTAATTAATCCTCAATTTATATTTGTATGTATAAAAGAAAGTTACTTTCTTCCAAATATGGCATATATTTTACAAATGTTTAAAAGGTCTACCATACATATATTTATGTGTGTGTATGTATGTGTGTGTGTGTATGTATGTGTGTGTGTGTGTCAGGGGAAGGAGAGTATAGTCATAAAAGATATGGTTGTATGTATGGATGGCCATGATTTCACTTAGCTTGACATGTCTTCTCTAGTACAGCAAATCATCAGAGGTCTCAGTCCTTTGTCATCCCCTCTGCAGGGTCCAACATCTGAAGATCATTTCTCACTACTTCATCCCACTTCTTCCTGGGTTTACCCTTCCCACAGGTTCCCTCAACGATTAGAGATCAATACTTCTTTACACAACTCTCCTCATCCATATGCATCACATAACCATACCAGCACAATCTCCTTTCCTGTACATTACATCTGATGCCTCTTATACCCATCTAGCAGTGCATGCTGACTTCATCTCTTTCAAACCTTTGCATGTCTTCTGTAATCACAGCCCATGTTTCATGGCCATGTAGCATAACTGTTTGTACACAGGCATCATACAAACTGCCTTTCACTCTGAGGAAGAGACCCTTTGTTACCAACAAAAGTGATAGCTCACTGAACATTGCCCAGCCTGTTCTTATTCTAGCAACTATGCTTTCAGAGCAACCTGTCTCCTTCCCTTTTAAAAACGAAACCTTTTAAGTATTTCTTATACCTATATGAAATATATTTCATATACACATGTTCTTTAGGAACACTTCAAGAAATCTGCTTAGCTGTAAGTATGCATACACGGTTTCAAGTCTGAAGATAACCTAGCGTTTTCTTTTTATATACTTTTGTTTTTGGCAGTTTTTTTTTTTGCCACTTTTTCCTCACTCCCAGTGTCAAAACTCCCAGTGTTTTACACTGCCACTTCTCACCTATATAGAAATCATAAATAATTATTAATTGTGTAAGAAACCTTTATTCTAAGACAATTCTTTGATAACTTTTTTTTTTTTTTTGCAATAATTCTGTTTAACAGATATTGATGAATGTGCCGAAATCCAGAATGTATGCCAAGGAGGTGAATGCCAAAACTCTTTTGGCAGTTTCTTCTGTAAATGTAATTCTGGATATGCCTTGGATTCTACTCTCCACACGTGCATTGGTATGTATCCTTATTTCTCCATTTATTCTTTATAAAAAAGAAAGAATACTGTGTGAGTGTATTTATTATGCATAACCGTATGCAGTTAGAGAGTTATTGCGAGTGTGAGCCTACAATTCGGGTTAGGGTTAGGGTGAGTATATATTTAGAGTACCTGTTGTTTCTGTTTTATTAGAGTACCTGTTATTGTACCGTATTAGAGCACCTGTTGTTGTTTGTAGTTTATTAGAGTACATGTCATTGTTTCTATTTTATTAGAATACTTGTTGTTTCTATTTTGCTAGAGTACTTGTCATTGTATTTAGTTAGACTACCTGTTGTCATTTGTACTCTATTAGAGTACCTGTCATTGTTTCTATTTTATTAGAGTACCTGTTATTGTATTTTATCAGAGTTCCTGTTGTCTGTATTCTTTTAGAATGCCTGTCATTGTTTTTATTTTATTAGAGTACCTATCATATCTGGTTAGAGTACCTGTCATTGTTTTTATTTTATTAGAGTATCTGTTGATTTTTCTATTTCATTACAATGCTAATCATTGTTCATATCTTATTAGAGTACCTGTCCTCTGCGTTTTATCAGAATATCTGCGACTGTATATGTGTACACTTAGAGTATCCGTAAATGTTTTTTTTATTATTTATTATTTGTTTATTCATTTTTTTCATTTTTCTTTCACAGACATTGATGAATGTTCTTTGAATCCAAACCTGTGTGGTGCTGGTACCTGTTACAATACAGAGGGTAACTACACCTGTTTCTGTCCAGAAGGACATCTATTAACACCAGATCAACACTGCATGGGTTCGTATATTTGTCAGTTCTTTTTCTTTTATTCTTTCATTAGTTTCACTCACTGAATTGTGGCCATGCTTCAGCACCCAATTCAATGGTTTAGTCAATAATAGCAATCACGTCAGATGAAGGTGAGTTCAAAAAGTGGAATGATGCAAAAAAAAAGAAAAAGAAAGGAATCTTTTCTTTTTTCCATATGTTGTGCTTGTACATGTATGTACACACGCGTATACACACACACACACACACACACATACACACACACACACACAAACACAAACACATAATGGTGCATGGCCTAGTGATTAGGGTGTTGCGCTCATGATCACAAGATCATGGTTTCAATTCCTCAAGCAGGCAGTGCAGAAAACATTTAACTTCTCATTGCTTTACAATCAATTCAACATCTGACACGACAACACCATGCACTTATACAGACAATGTGTAATTAGATAGAGGGAGGGAACTAACACACATCACAAACATTCAATCACTATAAACAAATCATCCTTGCAGTTTGTTGAACAAGAAAATTACAGAAACCCTCATTTGTCGTTGACAACAAGTGAATCCACAATATAAGTTAAGCACAGACATCTATATTCCTTGTGTTCTTTACTTCTCGTTTGTCAGATATGCGTAAAGGAAACTGTTATTCCACTTACTATAAATCAACCACTTGGCCACACGAACTTATCTGTGAAAACGAACTGTCAGGTAATTTGACCAAAATGATGTGCTGCTGTTCTGTTGCAAAGGCATGGAATACCCCTTGTGAAGCTTGTCCAGAAAGACACACAAGTAAGTTTACAATGATTTTCATACTTTTCAAATATCTCTTCATTTTTTTCTTTGCACACAAATTAAATTACCATATTTACTCAGATATAAGTCACACTCACATATAAGACGCACTCAGCATAAGTCGCACTTGTATATAAGTTGCACTCGTGTATAAATCACACCCTTAATTTAGTATTAAACCTTTAGCATTTAAACCAGACCTATCAGTCCCAAAAATTCTACATGTTTTTTATGTTCAAACTGGTGAGATCTGACCTCTCACACCTACTCTACAATGTCATCTTAAAAATAATCACATCATCAAAATCCCAAAGCTAGATGATATTGCATGGTTAATTCAAAACAATTGTAATAAATAAGCTTTGCCTTTAACAAAATAATCTGGATGCTAGTGGGTTAAATCTGGGTACAAAGTTTTTTTCCTCCATCTTCAAACTGGGTATCACCTTTGCCCTGTGTATAAGTGACACCCCAGTTTTTTTTTCAGTTAAAATTAAATATGAAATAGTATGGTTTACACACAAGTAAATGTACAGGCACATGGCTCAATGGTTAGAGCATCAGGTTCATACTCATGAAGTAGTCAGTTCAATCCCTGGACCGATCTGTATGTTGTCTTCTTAAGCAAGACACTTTATTTCATGTTGCTCCAGTTCACTCATCTGTGGAAATGAGTTGTGACATCACTTTGCCTTTCATCCTTTAGGGGTCACTAAATTAAGTACCAGGGAAACACTGAAATTGATGTAATCAACTACTCCCCTCCCCACAAATTTTAGGCCTTGTGCCTTTAGTAGAAAGAATTATTATTATTATTATTATTACTACTACTACTATTACTACTACTACTACTATTACTATTATTATTATTATCATTATTACCATTATTATTATTATTATTATCATTTTCCAGAGGCATACAAGGATCTCTGCCAGGAACCAAAATTCATAAGTAAGTTATTTATTTTATTAAAAAGGATCATGTGATCTTAACTGTAATTTTTGAAGATGTTTCATTATATTCCCTGTTAGACTTATAAATTGATACCTCTCTCTCTATGAAACACACAATAATGACTTTGATAAATGTGATATTTGAAACTCAAGGTTCTAGATTAACTTCTGAAGTGCTTTCAGCTTTGATAAATTATACATACACACATGTCTTTTGCATTTAGACTTCAGAGAATGGGGTGGGATGATAATCGATTATCAACTTGGCAGATATCAACACATTTCAACAAATAATTTGTTTGCTGAAATTCTATTAACAAGAACTGCAATTCTTGTCTAGATCACATATGTAGGGGTAACTTTGACTGAAGAGGCACAACCAGGTTGAAACACCGTGTCTCAAAGTCTCCTAGTCTCACTGAATTGAGTGTGTTGTAAACAGACATCATCTGAATGGAGAAGCTGTTTTCTGAATCTGAAATACAACTGCAATTAACATACAATGCTTCAAAACAAAGCATTAGTCAGGTGCAGAGCAGGAAATTGAAGATGAGATGGCAAAGGAATAAACAATTATCTTATGAAGTAAGGCAACAAGATGGCAGAATCATTAGCACATCGGGCAAAATGCTTAGTGGCATTTCATCTGTCCAAATTTCAAAAGAGAAAGTTCCAAGATTTCTTTTGTATGTGGCATGATTAAACAGTCACATATAGAACCTGAAACATAAAAATGTCCATTAATAAAAAATACAAAACTTTTCAAGTTAAAATAAACGTATAACGTTGTTTAATGGGGTGTCTATTTACTTCTGTCGTGTCTGCATATATATATATATATATATATATATATATATATATA